>NW_004949214.1:43117-47158 GCF_000317375.1 Microtus ochrogaster | reverse complement strand
GCCGCGGGGTCAGAAACTCACCCCAATCAGAAGGTATATTCTTTATGTTTGGATGGAATGTTCTGTTAAGATGTCTGTTAAGTCAATTTGAGTCATAACATCTGTTAGTTCCCTTATTTCTCTGTTAATTTTTTTGTCTGACTGACCTGTCCAGTGGTGAGAGTGGAGTGTTGAAGTCTCCCACTATTAGTGTGTAGGGTTCAATGTATGGTTCAAGCTTTAGAGTTTTTTTTTTTTTTTAACATATGAGGCTGTAATTGTATTCTTTATATTTGGGGCTTAGATGCTCAGTATTGAGATTTCCTCTTGATGGATTTTTCCTGTGACTAATATGAAATGTCCTTTGTCTGTCTTGATTGATTTTAGTTTGAAGTCTATTTTTGTTAGATATTAGGATTGCTACACCAGTTTGATTCTTAGGTCCATTTGATCGGAAAAAATTTTCCCAACCCTTTACTCTGAGGTGATGTCTATCTTTGAGGTTGAGGTGTGTAATATCTTATATGCAGCAGAAGGACGAATTCTGTTTTCATATCCAATCTGTTAGCCTGTGTCTTTTTATAGGTGAGTTGATTCCTTTCATATTAAGGAGTATTAATGACAAGTGATTGCTAATTCCTGTTATGTTAGGGTTTTGTTTGCTTTGTTGGTGATGTTAATTTGTGTGTTTTTCCATTCTTTGGGATTTGCTGCTGTAAGATCATCTATTATTTGTGTTTTTGTGGATGTAGCCAACTTCCTTGGGTTGGAGTTTTCTTTCTAGTACTTTGTGTAGGGCTGGGTTTGTGGTTAGGTATTGGTTAAATCTGGTTCTGTCATGGAATATTTTGTTTTGTCCTTTTATGGTGATTGAAAGTTTTACTGGGTATAGTAGTCCCGGCTGGCAATTGTGGTCTTTTAATGTCTGCAGTTCTTAATAGTCTTTCTTCATTCTGTATGTTTAGTGTTTTGATTATTATGTGGTGAGGGGACTTTTTTTTATCCAGTCTATTTGGTGTCTGTAAGCTTCTTGTATCTTCATAGACATATCTTTCTTTAGGTTGGGAAAGTTTTCTTCCATGATTTTGTTAAATATATTTTCTGTGCTTTTGAGTTGAACAACTTCTATACCTATTATTTTTAGGTTTCGTCTTTTCATGGTGTCCCATATTTCCTGGATATTTTGTATTAAGCTTTTGTTAGATTTAATGTTTTCTGTGGCCCATAAATCTATTTCCTCTATTGTATCTTCAGCACTTGAGATTCTCTCTTCCATCTCTTGTATTCTGTTGTTTATTCTTACATTTCTTGTTCCTCAAATAATTTTCTCATTATTTCTGTTTTTATAATTCTCTTGGTTTGTGTTTTCTTTATTGTGTTTAATTCAGATTTCAAGTCTTAAATAGTTTCTTTCATTTGTTTGATTGGTTTTTCTTGGTTTTCTTTAAGAGGACTGTTGATATCTTCCAATTTTTTGTTTGCCTTTTCCTCCATTTCTTTGAGGGATTTTTTTATTTCCTCTTTAAAAGCCTCAAACATTCTCCTAAAGTTATATTTTAGGTCATTTTCTTCTCCTTCATCTATATTTGGTTGTTCAAGATTTGCTGTTGTAGGGCCACTAGTGTTTATTGGTGTTGTGTTGCTCTTTGTGGTGTTGCGTGTGTTCTTACCTTGTCTACCCATCTTTTCCTCTGATTGGTAGAGTTGGGGCTGTCTGTGATTCTGGTGATCAGTCTTCCAGGTGCCAGTTGATCCAAGGCTCAGAGGGTTGCTCCTTGTGGTGCAATAAGGACCACGGTTCCAGTCACCACATTGGTCACTTTGTGTTTCTGGAGGTGGCTTGGTGTTCCCAGGGTTCACTCTGGGCTCCTGGGGTACACTCTGCAATACCAGAGGTCATTTGGGCCTGCTCCCACAGAGATTGCTCGCTTAGGGCTCTTTCTGCTGAGGTTGCTGCATTGGGCCTGCTCTGGCAGAGGTCCTGGCTCAGGCCTACTCTGTTTGAGTTTCCAGATCTGTGCCCATACCTGCAGAGGTCTCTGGTTCCTGCCTACTCCCTTGGAGGTCCCAGACTCATGCCTGGATCTGCAAAGTTCTCTGGTTGCATCCTACTCCTTCAGTGTTTGCTCCCTTGTACCTGCTTCTGTGGAGTTTGCTGTCTCAGGCCTGCTTCACTGATATAATATTTCAAATATTTAAAAAACAAATGAAAAGTTAGTGATTTATTCATGATTTTCATATTGATTGTATTATGATACTATGATGCACACAATTTTTAAAAGCTACAAAAATGTTCATATAATGAACAATTGCTTTATATTGCTTGTGTTAGCAACATTTTTTTTTGTTTTTTAGCATTTTCTCCCCCTGTTTCTTAACACTTCTTTTGGTTTATACTTTTTCTGATATTGCTCTTACTAGCCTGTCTACATACACTCCCATTCTGATCAATGTAACAGTAGGATAATATTAGCGAGTGAGCAAGATTTGAGTCTTCTCTTTTATGTTATAGTTCTGACTCTGTCACCACATTGTGAGATGAAAATGAGAACACACAATGAACAGATAATTAGGAATACCATTCTTATACTGACAATGTGAATTATTTATTCCTTTTGCAAGAAGGTGGCTTTCAATTATTTGCTTCTAACCAATTTGAAAAATTACCTAAGTGAGTTTTTTTAGATAAGGAATGGTTAAAAGCAGTTGTTAAGGATACCATATCCCATGACTTGACTGATAATCTATAAACAAACCCCTCTGTTACTATTTGTTGGGGCAATAAACACAAATTGACAGAGACTATGGGAAGTAATGAAGAACTGCTGCAGGAAAAACTCCAGCAAGTTCTGATCCCCCGTGTGCAAAGTTTTCAGAAAAGGATAAAAAAAAAAGGATCTTTTTTGTTCAAAGTCATGTGTAAGAATACATAGGATGGAAAAGTTAGAAGATAAAAGACCCTACAATAAAGAAAGGAATAAGACGGAGCCATGGGCACATACCTTTAGCAGTAGCATTAAAGATTTACACTACTGAAGACATAGAGACCCAAAATTCATGTATAATTACAAATAAAGGCCTAGTTTGGATGCCTCATATAAGTGAAGGAAGTCAGCTAAGATCACTCATTCCTCAGAAACACACACACACACTCATGCACATGCACACACATGGAAACAGAATGGAGAAATGTTCTGCTTACCAATGACAGGCCAGTACAAATGCTCTAAAATTTAGAAGTTTGCTAATGGTAGAGATGTGGATGTGCAATAACAGACACTGTCTGTTGTAGAGATATGCAGGGATGGCTCAAATGGGATGATATAGCAGGAACATTCAATGGAGAAAGCTTTTAGGCTGGCATGATGTCAAACACCTGTTATCCTGGGACTATGTAGGTAGAGACAAGAGGATCAGGAGTTGTAAGTCATTTTACCATGTTCCTAGTATTGCAAATTTTTGCTACATGAAACCTCACAGGGAGTCTGCAAAGTAAACAATGCTGAATGATGCAACATTTTTTAATCTAATGAACTTTTATTATATCTTGTTTTTTAATGTGTGCTAGAGTTTATTTTTGTCTCTTTAAAAAGTTTTAACATTTTAGTTTTTATTTATTCTTTTAAAATTTCACACATGTGTATACTATATTTTGAACATAGCCACACCTAACTTCCCTCTTCACTTCCCTATAGGACCCCATCAGATCTCTCCCTTCTAACTTTGGTCCTCTTATAATTATGTATTTATTTTGATTCACCGAGTTCAATTAATTCTGCATATACATGGCTATGAGGGTCATCTACTAGGGCATGCGGAACCTATTAGTTCTGAAGAACATTGCCTTTTGCTTCTTCAACAGTCATCGACTGCAAATAGTTCAGGAAGCCCACCCCCTCTATGTTGAAAATTTTAAGTGGCTCAGTCCTGTGGAGGTCTTGCACAGGACTCCTGTAGGAGTGATGTGGGAGTGATTTCTTATTAATAAAGAAACTGCCTAGGCCCCTTGATAGGCCAACCCTTAGGTGGGTGGAGTAAACAGAACAGAATGCTGGGAGAAAG
>NW_004949214.1:32766-42102 GCF_000317375.1 Microtus ochrogaster | reverse complement strand
TGTCTTCTGGGAGCAGCACTATTCACTAATATGGTGTACTCTTCTGCTCAAACGCCCTAAAAACTACATTGTTAAATTAGCTTACAAATTAGTTAGGTAAGGGTTCTATGTCTATCCTTTGTTTTGGTTAACCCACAATTCACCCCTCATTTTTCTCCTTTCCTATCTCCATCTCCCTCTTGAACTTTTTAGCTCCCTACATCCTCCTCCTGTTCTGTCATTTCTATGTATATTTGTTTTGTTTTACTTCGTGCCCAAGTTTGTTTTCTATTGCTGTGATAAAACACCATGACCAAAAGCAGCTTGGGGAGGAAAGGGTTATTTGGCTCACAAGTTTCAATTACAGTCCATCACTCAGGGTAGTCAGGGCAGGACCTCAAAGCAGGAAACTGGAAACAGGAATTGGAGTAGAGGCCATGGAGGAATGATGCCTATCAGTTTGCTCATTATGGCTTGCTCAGTTTCTTTCCTTATACAACTCAGGACCATGTGCACAGGTGTCGAGTGGTTCCTCTAACATTAATCATGAATCAAGGAAATCTCCCACAGGCTTGCCTATTGACCAATCTGATGGGACTCTTTCTCAGATGAGCTTTCCTCTTTCCAGACGACCTTAGCAATGTCAAGTTGACAAAACTTAACCAGCACAATTGACTCTTGGTTAACTTGGCACAAGAATACCTCACTATTAAACCATAACTTCCCATTTTATACCCAAGATTTTATGTTAATTTCACAATTTATAGCAGTATAGTTTTTAAAATCCCATAGTGTTTAAAAAACTTAAACCCAGCTGGGTGGCTATAATGGTATATTATTTGTGTTTTAATAAATAAAACTTACCTGAAGATCAGAGGGTAAAGCAGCTATACTAGTCAGCTATACTGGCCAGGGAGTGGTGGCACACACCTTTAATTCAAGGACTCGGGAGACAGAGGCAGTGTGAATTCAAGGCCACCCTGGGCTATACAAGATTGAATCTGTCTAAAAGAGAAACAGATCTTACACAAAGGTGATCCAAACACTTAGGATCACATGCATTTAATTCCAGCACTAGGGACATTGGAGACAGGAGCAACATGGGTGGGCAGAGAGGAATATAAAAGGGAAGAGACAGGAACTCAGTGGAGTGTGGAGTCTGAGAATTCCTGGAGACAGGATTTCACCCTTCAGTCTGATGATTTGGTAGAGATAAATGGTCTTTCTAGTGCTTGACTGCTTTCCTCTTCAGATCTTCAGGTTGAACCCCAATACCTGTCTCTAGGTTTTTATTTTTCATGGTATAGGCAGCAGTAGTGTTTGCATTTAATCCCAGCACCCTTAATCCCAGCACATGGGAGCAGAGGCAAATGGGTCCCTGTGAGTTCAAGGCCAGGCTGGTTCATACATAGTGGGTTCCATGACAGCCAAAGCTACACAGAAAAATCCTGTATTTTAGTTAGGGTTTCTATTGCTGCGATGAAACAAATGATCAAAAAGTAAACTGGGAAGAAAGGGGGTTATTTGGCTTACACATTGCCTTGCTGTTCATCACTGAAGATGTTGTGCCTGAGTTCAAGGACCCCCAAGAAGACCACCACAGAGCCACACTTCTGAATGCAAAAGCAAGGTTTTGTTTATTAATTTCGGGTGGTCCTCTGCCTTACAGTCTGACACAGAAGATGGAGGGAGAAGGACCCTGTCTATTTTTGTAAGGGGTTTATAAAGACAAAAACCACAAAGCAGTCACAAGGTTACAGTTTCAAAATACAAAATTACTGATCCTATATTACAATTGGATAAAGGTGTGGTAAATCTCAGCTGTTAGTTCCTGATAGGCTATGAGTATCTAAGGGGGATAGCAACAGCCCCCTGGTTATGTCCTCTAGACATCTGCTGACCCTGTGCTAACCACAGGGGCAAAACAGTTGGTTAATCAAGTACCCACAAGGACGTTTGAAAGAAAGCAGATGTGAACAGATGTTGTTTGAGTACCCTGGTGGGTCACTTTGACCAGGGCAGACACAGTTTCTTGGGAATGTTTATGAATTTGCTGGACTGCATTCAGCCCCCTAGTTTGGTCTTGTCTGAAATGGAGTTCTTTTTCAAAATGGAGTTTGTTTTGCTCCTTCAAAGGGAGTCAGCATAGAAACTCAAATGGGGCAGGATCCTGGAAGCAGGAGCTGATGCAGAGGACATGGCGGGGGGCTGGTTACTGGCTTACTATCTATGGTTGTTCAGCCCACCTTCTTATAGAACCCAGGACCAACAGCCCAGGGCTGGCACCTCCCACCATGGGTTGGGCCCTCCCCCATTGAGCCCTGAGAAAATGCTTTACAGCTGAATCTCATGGAGGCAGTTCCTCAACCTAGGCTCCTTCCTTTTGGATGACTCTAGTGTGTGTTAAGTTGACACACAAAACCATAACCCTGTCTTGAAACAAACAAAACCAAAAAATCCAGACTAAAAGTTCATTCTCTTTCAAATAGCTATCAACACATTTTCAAAAGTATAGAAGTTTCTCAACTGTA
The DNA here is from genome assembly GCF_000317375.1 of Microtus ochrogaster. Classification (NCBI taxonomy): domain Eukaryota; kingdom Metazoa; phylum Chordata; class Mammalia; order Rodentia; family Cricetidae; genus Microtus; species Microtus ochrogaster. The sequence goes on along the minus strand of NW_004949214.1, from coordinate 39,592 downwards.
AAACCCTATTAAAAATAAGTTGCAGGCTTTATTCTAAAAGAGAAGAATATAGACATAGTTACATCAAATTAAAGCAAATTTAAATTCCAACCATGTAAATAAACATTTCAATGTCCTGTGTCTGTGATTCCCTCACAATCTTTGGGTTTTTAAAGCATGTTTAATGGGCTCAGGTTGGCTCCACCGCATGACTACTGCTGTCCCTGGTGAGCTTCCCACAGTCCTGGCATTTCCAGTGTCCTCTGCAGCTGAGCCTATATTTTCCCAAATATCCTCTCCTGGTCTCTCTTCAGTGACTGGAATCTCACCACAGGGTGCCGAGTCTTAGCTTCTGAAACCTGACCCCTTCAATATTGGGGCATCCATTGCAACTGAGGCTGCAATGTTGCAGGAATTTAGCAAAGTCCCTGTATCTGGGGTAAACTTTTGAATGAATAGTTGTTTTCTAGAAAAACTTTGACCTTGAAAAATTGTTGTGATAAACAGTAAGGAATCTGTGGGAAACAATGATTGTTTTCCATGGTTTGTAGAATCATTTTACTGAAGGGACATTGCAGCCTTCACATGACTTTGGTCACCAAACGCCTCTGGAACACCTGAGGCTCTTGGATTATTGTGTATTCCAGATGATACACAGCAAAGGACTAAAGTCCTTAGGGCATGCGATGCTTTCCTTTAGAGAGACATAGAGATTGAATTAGGGACCTTGATATGAGGATATATTTTACCCCTAAAACCAACTTTGTGTAACAAACAAACAATAAATAATTTGTATGGCTGTTCAGGGTTCAGGCCATTGGAGAGGCTGGACCTTCCTGCTGCCACATCTTGGAGTGCTTTCTTTCTTCAACTGACCCACACTACATAGAACATCCCCGCACTGCAAATTCATCAATTGCCTCTACTGACCTCTCAATATGCCAAGCTCTTCATGACCCCTTCAATCTTGTAACTTTTATGTTACCAAGAAAAAAAATACTACATGGGAGACTGTTACACATTATCAAGTCTGGCTTCCAGCTTGGGATGCAGCTTAGGAGCCCCACTGGGTCATAGCTTCTATGGGCTAACACTGACAAAATAGTCTCAGAATAGTTCACTCCAATAATGCTGCTCTCTGATTTTTCATCTCCAGATAACTAGGATCTATTGTCCCAGTAAAACAAAATATTCATTTCAGTGATACTGGTCTCTGGTTAATAACAGTTGAGTCTTTGTCCCAAGCTGACCAGAGAAACTACAGAATATTAATACAAATTGTCACAGGATTAAAGACTTTGAGAGACTCTCAGGTGTCCCTCTGAAATGCCTCAAGTCAGGATTCCATTGACTGCATTGCTGTCAGGATTCTTCTATTTCAAGCTTCCAAACACAGCATTAATCTCTGAGCACTAATGAATCTTCTAGCTCAAATTAGAACCCCTTCTGTAATTCTGCCCAAAACACCATGGGCAGGTTTGTCCCAGAAATAACGCACTCTCTGGCACAAATTTAGGTATTCATTTGCTTTCGATTTGTGTGATTATAACATTACGACCAAAAGAAACTTGAGGAGAAAAGGGTTATTTGTCTTACAAATTCCAATCACAGTTCATCAAGAAGGAAATTCAGGACAGGAAGTCAAAGCAGGAACCTGAAGATTGAAGACTGGAGACAAAAACGGAAGCAGAAGCTACAGATAAACACTGCTTAGTGGTTTACTCTCCATTTCTTGTCCAGTCTGCTTTCTCATATACTACAGAACTGCTTGACCACAAGTGGCACTGACCACAGTGGGGTTGTCCCTTTCATTTCAATATTTTTTTAATTTAAAAGATACTTAACTTTAATTGACATTAAGTAAATGCAGACTAAAACTACAGCAAGGTATTTACCATTTCAAGCACTACATTCAACAAAGAACTGTGTTGGGGATGGTATTATTTCAATCTTTAATCAAGAAAATGTTCCACAATTTTCCCTAAGTCTAATCTGATGGAGGTTACTCTTTCAACTTGATTCTATCTGTGTTAAATTAATAAAAACACAGTCACATGATATGGGAAGTCCTGTCTATGTGCTGCTTTTGTTGGTTAATGAATAAAGAAATTGCCTTGGCCTGTTGATAGGGCAGAATTTAGGTAGGCAGGGAAGATGGAACAGAATTCTGGGAGGAAGAAGGCAGAGGGGGAGAAGCCATGGAGCAGCAAGTGACAGATGTTGGGAATTTTACTGGGTAAGCCACAGCCTTGTGGTGATACACAGATTAATATAAATGGGTTAAACTAATCTCTAAGAGTTACCCAATTAGAAGCTAGAGCTAATGGGCCAAGTGGTGATTTACTGAATACAGTTTCTGTGTGATTATTTTGGATCTAAGCTAGCCGGGAGGCCAGTAAGAACAAGCAGCCTGCTCCAAAACAGCCACACATTTGGTTTGTATCTTCCCTTGGTCCTATATTTACCTATTACCATCATCCCACGATCCACTCAAACCTTTCTGTTCCCAGTATTCATGTTCTGTACTTTAACTTCACCTATATTTGATTATCTGTATCATTAACAACATCACTCTTGCCAATGACCCATTTCCATTTTGTTAGTTTCCACATGTAGTCTCTGTATACTCAACTAATTTGACGATAAGTCCCATAAATGAGAAAGAATATGAGTTCTTTGTTATTTGTGGCTTAAGTAACCATGGTTAGTATAGTTTTTCCAGTTACATTCATTTAAGTACAAATTTTACTTCACTTACCTTTAGAGCTTAGACATTTTTATTATATATTCATCAGTTGATAGATATCCATGTTTATTCCATTTCCTAGCTATTGGGAATAGATCAGCAAGGAATGTGGATTTGCAAGTGTCTCTATAGTAAGATATAAAGGTCTTTGTGCATATACCTAAGAGTGGGTACATCCAGTTCATATGATAGATTGATTCCAAGGTTGTTGAAGACCTTCAAACAGATTTCCATAGAGAATTCAGTAGTACGTACTCCCAGAAACAGTATGTGATGGTGTGAATAAGAACACCCCCACCCCCCATAGTCCCATATATTTGAATGCTTAGTCATCAGAGAGAAGTACTATTTGAAAAGGAGTAAGAGGTATGAATTCTTTGGAGGAAGTGTGGCACTGGGGGTGAACTTTTAGGTTTCAAATCTCACACGAGGCCCAGTGTTGTTCTCTGCCCATGAACCAATATGTAACTCTCAGCTACTGCTCCAGTGTCTGTTTGCATGCTGCCATGCTTGCTTTTTGACGTGATGATAATGGATGAAGCTTCTACATCTGTAAGCAAGACCTCAATTAAATGTTTTCTTTTATAAGGTTTGCCTTGTTCATGGTGCTTTTCCTCACAATAGGACAGCAACAAGACAGAAGAGGAACCAGGGACTAGGGCATTGCTGTGGCAGGTCTTACCATGATGCTTCTTGGAGGAATATGAAAGACTTTGAGACTTTGGACTAGAAAAACAGTTGAACACTTAAAACAGGGCTTACAGGGCCATCTTAGTAGGAGCATAGGAGAGTACTGAGGGTGACTGTGGGGGCTCAGTTCAAGATGTAGGTAGGTAGCCTAGGGACCATTCTTGTGAGAGTTTTGACAAAGAATGGCTGTCTTTGTCTTAAAACTTGCCTTAAAACTCTGTCTGAGGCTAAATTGTAGACTTTTGAATGAATGGTCTTGGCAGAGAAGATTTCAGGACAGCCTTGTATTGACTTTGTTCTGTGGTTATTACTGGCCTATACGTATACAGATCTGTATGAACAGGAGCAAGCTTAGCAAAGGAGACAGAAGAAAAGGAAGTTTAACAGAGCTAAGTCCAGAGGTCAAGAAGATAAAAGAAAGTGTTTAAAGAAAAGCCTGATGCTCAATGGAATAAAGGGAGTGGTGACCTCAGGTCAAGACCCAACCCAGCTAAGCTTCCAGTCTGTGTAAAGGATTAAAGAAAAGCTGAGCTGAGCAGTAAAGGAAAACAGAAAACTGACACGGACGAATTACATTAGGGGGCCAAGTTCTAGACCCAGCAATCAGCAGAACTCAGCAGATTTAGCCAGTTGGTTCTGGATTTCGAGTCAAAGATACAAGAAAGGGGCTGTGGTATCTCCATCCAAGGCTAAGGAAAGCCACTGAGGCCAGGTGTGTGCCAAGGGTGTTCCATCATGGAGGCCCAGAGAGATCATTTTGTAAAAACGGAAGATACAACATCCCAAGATGTTGCAGATGTCAGAGTTGTGGGATACCTGCCAAAGAAAGCTGTAGACCTGGGTGTGAAAGCAACAAAAGAGAGAGAATTTTGCTAAAATCAACAAAGCTGAAAGGAGTTCGAAATCAAAGGAGTGTTTGACACCAGAAATGGAGATGCCAAGTTTGGAGTTTTCCCAGCTGGTTTTAGGTCTCGCATTGGTCCAGTATTTTCTCACTGTGCTAGTTTCCCCAACTTTGAATTTTAATGTATATTCTGTGCCAGTATATGATAGAAGTCTGTGATTTGCTTTCTAATTTTGATTCAGACAGTGTTTAAGAGATTGCCCCAAATCACAGAAGAGACTGTGAACTTTGGATTTTTAAACAGTGTTAAGACTGTGAAAGACTATATACTTTTGAAGTAGGATTAAATGCATTTTGCATTATGATATAGCTATACGCATGTGGGGACCAAGGACTAGATAAAGTAAGATTTGAAAAAGAAAGGCCCCCATGGGCCCACATATTTGAATGCTTAGTCATCAAAGAGCAGCACTATTTGAGAAGGATGAGGAAGTGTGTCCCTGTGGGAGGAACTGTGTCACTGTTGCGAGGCCCAGTGTTGTTCTCTGACTATCTACCAAGATAAAGATCTCAGCTACTGCTCCAGTGACCTGCCCGCATGCTGCCGTGCTCACCACCATGCTAATGACCAAACTGAATTGTAAACAAGTCCACGATGAAATGCTTTGTTTCAGAAGAGTTGCTGTGATCATAGTGTCTCTTCACAGCAATAGATTCTGACTAAAGCGCTTAGTAACCATGCCCAAGGGGAAGCACCATCTCCACAACCTGATCCTCTAAGTGTAAACCTTGGGGAGCCCCAAGCAGTTAATTGGAGACTTGTTTATGGTTTCAGAGGCTGAGTCAAAGTCCATCATGGTGGGAGCATGGCATCAAGCAGACAGCTATGGTGCTAGAGCAGAAGCTGAGAGCTTCCTTCTTTTCCACAAGCAGCAGGCAGAGAGGGAAGCTGGGAAAGGCATTGGCTTTTGAAATCTCAAAGTTCTCTCCCAGTGACACACTTCCTTAAACAAGGTCACACCTCCTAATCCTTTGTAGGAGACAGTCCATCCACTAGGGACCAAGCATTCAAATACATGAGCCTATGGGAACATTTTCATTCAAACCACCACAGGACAGCTACCCACAGGTCACTCAGATAGCTCCTTCAGGTAACTAAGGTAGAATAAGACCATGGGAGCTTTGTCAAGTAGGGAACCAAACCCAGGCTGAGGTGCCATGGAGCCAGTTCTGGCAATCTGTCTGTACACACAACTATCACCAACACTGGTGTTAGTTATAATGCATTTCCAATCTACCAGTGTGGATTTGTCCTCTGGGAATCAAGTGTAAAACTCAGAGCTCTCCCAACCACTGTCCCTGGAGGTAATTATTAGACATTTAGCAGGCCATCACTGGCAGGGACTAAGACAGAAACAAAGCAAGAAGTCCTAGACATGAAGTGTGGTGGGGAAAAACACAAACAGATACGTGCAGATGCTCAGACATATAGCCAAACACTCTCATAATAGCATCCAGACAGGCAAGCAAATGAACTTCCCCACACAGTTCAGACATAGAGACACCCCAAAGTTCATAAACCAGCTCTTATTCCAACACATCCATGTACAGACACAGTCTTAAACATGCACAAACTCTCTCTCTCTCTCTCTCTCTCTCTCTCTCTCTCTCCCTCCCTCCCTCTCTCTCTTTCTCTTGTATAACTACGTGTGTGAAAATGAACAGGTGAGTTTAGCCCACTCTGTTTTTCGTCTTTCTGCTGTCTGTCTCTAGCAGGGTGTGCTCTGACAGTCAGCCATTGAACCCGGGCTACATAAACTGGTTCCTGTTCATTGTCCACACTGTGTTATGATGGAGAAATGGATGTTTCCCCCAGTTTAGTGCTCTGATGGACTCTTTATTAAGCATCTCCTTACACATGAAACACTTATCTTTGATGCCCCAGACATCCTGCCCTCCCAGACACTCACAGCTTCCTTAAACATCTTCCCACTTACCCATTCATCAAACTATCCACACAGCTACCCACACCTACTTCCAGTCATCCATCCAGTACCTTTCCATGCACACATTAATCCATCTCTCTACCCCTTTGCCACTCATCCACGTCTAAATGTGTATTTATTTTTCCATCATTCTTTTTTTTTTTTTGATTTTTCGAGACAGGGTCATCCATCATTCTTACTCTTCCGCCAGACCATCTGTCCCCGTCCTACAAACTCCCCTGGGAAAATACTGTGTAGTGTCTGGAGAAAGCCTGCACTCTGCTTGCTTGTCTGTAAGAGCTCCCAAGTGAGTGTAGGCAGCAGCTCGTATCTGCAGCCTTCTCGGGTGAAGCATCCTCTGGAGGTCTGTGCATCACCACTTTCTCCACACCAAGAGCTCTGCCTACATATGTGTGTTCTGTGGTGAATGGAATTTGGTTTGTGCCCATCGTCTGTATCTGTGTTGTGCTTGTAATATTTGTGTATGAAGTGCATTGTGTGTGTGGACACACATATTATCAATCATGCTGTGTGTTGTGAGAATGCAATTTGTTGAGCAATGTATACAATATATGTGGATAC
>NW_004949214.1:16865-31801 GCF_000317375.1 Microtus ochrogaster | reverse complement strand
CAGGCTGGGAAGATGGTTCAGAGGATAAGAACACTTGCTGCTCTAACATGAGAACCTGAATTTGAGCCACTAGAAGCCATGATAAAAGCCAGGAGTGGCTGCATCCACCCTTCTAATTCTAGCTCTGGCCATGCCAGAGGTTAGATACAGGAGGGTGTGTTGGATTTTCTGGATACCAGCGAGGCTTTATTTCAGTGAGAGGACCCTACCTCAAGAGAGTAAGCTGTAGAGTGATTGAGCATGACACCCACTGACGTCCTCTGAGCCCCGCATATGGGCATCCTCTGAAGAAATGGTAGTGTAGACCTAGGTCCCTGGCTGTAATTTCCTAAGTGCCATTTTCCTAGGCATGAGGGAAGAAGTAGAGAATTCTGTCAAGGATGCTATATAGCCTTCCCAGACATCTGAATATTATGGGATGCTATGGCTGTAGCTCACAGGGATGCTGCCATCGGGGAGAAAATAAACTTTTGTGGCCGACCTAGACCTATGGTCTCTGTTGAGAACATGAGTACCTTTGCTAAGTTCTTCTTTTATCTATTTTTTTTCAATGTATGTTCTGTGGGTAGAATTTGGGGCCTTTTGCTTCTGCCCTCCTTGGTGAGACCTCCGAACCAGGACTGAGCATGGCCAACCCCCACAGCAAAGCCTCCTCACTGGGTTCTGGTAGTCATGTGGCCCTTCAGTCCTGGCCCCTCTGACTCATGGCCGACACAGGCGAAGAAGAATCCAGGACACAATGTGCAAAGTAACTCTTTATTATAGAAATAAACAGGCATATTTGGGGTTAATACACAGAGCAATTGACTCCTGGGGTGGCTATATTATCTGGCCTACATGTTAATTTTGGCCTTGTGGACAGCCACGTTTATAGCTGGAGTCATGGGTAAGGCTTCAGAATCACACAAAGAAAGGAAAAGTGTGTATAAGAGGAAGATGACATCCAGGGGCTCCTTTTATGACATCTATTGGAAGAATTCCTTTGGGATCTTGTTTTCAGCCTGGAGCAATTGAGATAGGATGTCAGAAGAGCCCAGTGCCCTGAGTTCCATTCCCTGGTCAGCTAGACTCCATCTTGATGGAGGCATCAGAGACAACCGTTGTATTGGTACCCAGAGCTCACCTGGAGCACAGTGAAGGCCTCCGCTGCTCTGTTGTAGTCCCACCCGTTGTCCTCAAGGCACCTGCGGCAGGAGAAGGACTATCACAGGACAGAGCCCCTGGCCACAAATGCTACCACTCAACCTATGTTACTCATTTGTTGGGACAAATAGTAATAGTGGAGAAGAACCCGGCAGAACTCACAATGTCTGTTACCATTCACGCTCAGCAGAATTCAAAGCAGAAACACACGGTTATTCCGAAGAACAGTACAGCTCAATACCAATACCCCACACCCTACACCCCATCTAAAAGAGAAACTCAAAAAAAGGAAGTGAAAATTCAAAAACAATTTCTCTTTAATTTTTAAAGGACAATGTATGTATGGCACATCTCAGGGTGCTTACCATTTCAAGTTTACATTGCTCAGTTATTTTCTAGTATACTCACAAGACTCTAACAATCCCAACTAATTCCAAAACAGCCCTCTTGCTGTACACGAAAGCTCCTGAACTACTGGAGCTCAGACCCTACTCTCCCATGTGTCCCAGAACTTGGCAAGTTCTATTGTGCTCTCAATCTCTACCAATTTCCCCATCCTAAATCATTTAAATAAATGTTCTGTAAAGAATAAAATGCAGTGTAAAAAAATCCTATTGTAATATATACCACATTACATATAAATACCATATAAATATCCATCCATGAGCAAGAAGACAATGGAGTTGCTCTGCCCACTATAAATAATATAACATTGCTATCAGCATACAAGTTTTGGATGAAAATGGTTTTGATGATTGTAGTTTGTACTTTGTAGTGGATTATTGGGCCATGTGGCAACTCGATGTTTAACATTTTGAGGAATGGTGTGACAGATCCTATACCCCGCACCCACACCCCTCTCCCTCTCTGTTTCTGTCTCTCTGTCTCTCCCTCCTTCCCAGTGTGGTTTAGTAATCTCCTAGGCACCTCTCCATCCAACATGAAGACACTGAAGATGAACCATGACAGTTTAACTTACATTTCTCCAATAACTAAGAGTAATGAGAAAAAAATGTATGTGCCTGTAGGCCATCTGCACATCTGTTTTGTTCAAATCCTTTCCCCAATCTCAGTTGTGCTGTTTGCCTTTTTACTGTGGTCTACTAAGGGTATTCTTTCTGTATTCTTATTAGATATGTGCTCTGCCTGTCTTTCTCTCATTCTATCTGGTGCCTTTGCACTTCCCCGGTGGCAACTGCTGTTGCACTGATTTGTGATGGAGTCCAATTTGCCATCATTTCTTTGGCTTCTTTGGCTTTTGGTGTCACAGCCAATACTTGGCAACCTAATTCAAGGCCATGAAGATTTATGCCTATGTTTTGTTCCTTGGGTACTGTAGTTGGAGTAACACTTAATCTTGGATCCTCTCTACGCATGGCCGCTCTTTGCACAGGGTGTGCAGGTATTGTTGAGGGTGTGTGTCAAAGTTCACTATTTCTTGAAGTGAACACCCAGTTCTCTCAGTGTCATGTGTTGAAAAGATACCATTACCTTAGTCTGCAGTAATGACAGTGTGATAGTCTTGGTTATATACTATCTACTGACCATCAGAGTGGGTAGTTTTTCTGTACATGCCAAACCAATGCCACTCATGCAAGCACCATATAGCCTCATTCGATGTAGCTTTGCAGCTGGCTTTTCATCTGGGAGCTGTGTGTGCTTTCGAGTGTGTGTGGGTGGGGAGAGATGAACACACATAGACAGGTGTTCCGGTGAGTGTAGGTGTACAAGCACAATGGTGCATGTGTGGAGGTCACAATACCATGTGGGGTGTGGTCCTGACAGTTGAACAAAAAGACATTTTACCCACCAACACTTCTCCCATGCCCTCTTATGTTATGTTAGTGCCTAAGCATTTTATTCTTTTGGATGCTGTTCTAAATGGATTTGCTTCCCTTTGGGTATTTATTGCAAGTATACAGAAATACAAGCCGAGTGATGGTGGCGCACGCCTTTAATCCCAGCACTCAGGAGGCAGAGGCAGGCGGATCTCTGTGAGTTCGAGACCAGCCTGGTCTACAGAGCTAGTTCCAGGACAGGCTCCAAAGCCACAGAGAAACCCTGTCTCAGAAAACTAAAAAAAAAAACAAAAAAACAAAAAAACAAAAACAAAACAGAAATACAATTGACTTCTTAAATCTTTACACCCTGCATCCATGCTGAACAGTTCTAGGTGTTTAATGTAATGAATTCCTTTGGATTTTCCAAGTGGAATGGAAGGACATTTAAAAAATGGACTATCCTTAATTTTTTTTCACACACCCTACTCGAAAATGATGCCACTTTCTCAGGGTGCTCCTATTTTAATTTTTGTTTGAGAGGCATTTGCAAAATATAGGCAGTTTCTTTTTTCATATGCTGCCTGAGATTCTACTACTCACTCTTATGCATTTCCATCCTCTGCCCCAGACCCATCCTGCCCACATTTATAGCAAGTACTTACTTCTGAGACCACTCGAGTTTCATCCCCGACTGGACGGAGAAAGCCTGTGCCATTCTTTGCTGCTCTTGAGAGGGGGCGAGCTTGAAGCTGGCGCATGATGTAGGCAAGAGTATTTCAGAGGCACCCTGGGCCTCATCAGGGCTTAGATTCCTCACAAGAAGTTGGTCATTCACAATGCACAGGCTGGAGGAGAGTCAGTCCCTGAGAAGCCTGGACTGGTGGACAATCTCTCCACTGCCCCAGCCAGGATCCTCTTTAACCACTGCAACTCAGCAACTGGATTCCTCACCCCCATGTGCCTGTTTGATTTGCCTAGTCAAATTCTTGGCTGCTTCCCAGAGAACACCGCCACCAACCCCTGTGAAAGATTGTCCGCCAGTGCCATTGGATTTGGAGAGATTTAACCACCATGCAGTTACCCTACACAACAGGAAAAGAACCTGGTTCTCCTCATTTCCATTTTCAGAGGAAGAATCAAAGTCTCCTGAATAGTTCAGTTAATGGTGTCAAGGTGACTGTTACTGACTGTTAGGATCAGAAAGAAAACTGGTATTCCAACACTGGTGCCCTAGCTCTTAATTGCTAGGCTATGCTGATCCTTTGATCAATCTACCTCTTGACCTTCCAATACTGTGAGATTACTCCCAGAGAATGGTACCACTGCACTGTCTTGCTTCTGGCCCCAAGCTGGGGTGGGAGTTCCACCCACAACACTGCACTTACTTTGAATTCCCCCTGTCAAGGGTAGCAGTGAAGGTACGCATGAAGGCATGAATGCATCCCTGAGAGCTCTCCTCCACTTCGAGGACAAGAAACAATAAAACATCCTTAGAGTTATGCATGTTTTGCACCCTCACAGGACAGTCCCCAATCAGGATCTTATGCTAAAAGGGCTCAGGACTGGTCAACTATTGGCTTGGAGTCAGGGCTCCGTGCTGAGAATGGGGAGGGGGTGGGTAACATGGGGATCTGGAATGAGAGCCACCAACCCCACAGCTCTCGTGCCCTCCCTCACCCAGGAGCTGTGGGGTAGACAGGCACAGCCCTCGATCAGACCAGGATGGTCTGTGGGCAGGGTGCTGTGGGCAGGAGAGCACAAGGGACGTCAGGAAGGAAAGGCACACAATGAGGGGACCTGGGGGAGTCAGGGATCCATATCCAGGACAGGGAGTGGGATAGGGTCTGGAGAGGGGATTCTGCAGACACTCACCCTCCTTGAATAACCCTTTGACAGAAAAACAGAGCATCGTCTCCTGAAAGGGAAGAAGGCTTGGGCTCAGGATGTTGCTAAACTGTCTAACCACATAGGGATCTGCACCAAGGCAGAAGCTGGTGCTTACCGTCTGGAAGCACATGTCCACCTGGAAAGCACTGAAGGCATGCAGGGTTTGGGGTAACGCCCCGAGAAAGTCCACAATGTCTTGTTTTCTGTACTTCAGCACCTGCCTCTGATGGTCTATAGAGGTGTGAAGAAGCAAAGGTCAGGGATTTGTCTATTATACCCTGGTCCATGGCCTCTATGATTACCTCCTCTACATGCCCAGTTTCTCCACTCTACCGGGTCTCCTCATCACACACTTACGGAACTCCTTGGGATTCTTTATGTCCACTTCATTCTTCAAGTACTTACACATGCCACTCCTAGGAGGAAAGAGGAACAAGAGGTGGGGGTCCAGCCAGTGCAGACACTTCTTGGGGGTCAGTTGTGTCTACTTGGTGTGGGAGTGGGAGGTGGAGTCACACTGTTCCAGAACAGAGCATGCACTGTGATACTCACAGAATGGTCAGGGAGAAACAGGCCTGTTCATTGTAAACGCTGAGGAGATTCTGGCGGTTTCCATAGTCATAGATCAAGTAATACCTGTGGAGTGTGGAGATGGGTGGAACAGGCTATATCTTTGGCCAGGTCAAAGGTGACCAGAAAAGATCTCCAAGCAGCCCTGTGCTAAGGTGCCTCAGTTTAGCCAACTCCTTCCCTTCCATCTTTCAGGTTCCACCTGTACTTACTCCCGCAGGAATTGCTGTACTTGATTCTTTATGGCCTCAGAACCATTAAAGCTCTCCTAAAATACAAAGCCATTTCAGATGCAGGGTCTACTAAGAGCATTGCTGGCAACATCATAAATCTCTCTTCATCCTTTTTCCTCACCTTGCAGGACCTTATTAACTGAGGTTCTTCAGCGTCCATTACACTTGAAAGTGGTAACTTCTTGCCATCCTGAGAAGAGAAGGAGGAGGCTGGGAATGCACGCCAGAGAAGTAGCACTGGATGTCAGTGGGACCAAGAGACCCAAGGGGAACCTTGACTCAGAGACTAGGTATAAAGTGGTCAGGAAATCCTTGGGTTGTGAGACCATGACAGGTACTGTACCATGGGCTACTGTAAGTCCCTATCATATGTGCTTTGTAGGAGTGTTTGGTGACTGGGGATGCTTTGTTTGTGTGTATAATTATAGAACAGAATTCAGATTATTTTTTTGGAATCCATGCCATTGAAAATGTATGACTGTCTTAGGCAAACACATTATGTAGGCAAGACGCAAAGGGGCTGGGATTAAAAGCGGAGGTCGATTACGTGAGGAAGAGGAGGCAATGGTGAAGGTAGGAACATACCAGGCGAGACAACCCTGGGAAACAGTCCAGGACAGCACTGTTCAAAAAGAAAAGGCCACAGAAGTGATTGACAATTTTGGCTTAGGCAGAATTTCTCCCCTGCCCCCACCTCACCATCGATTTTCTGATTCTTCATCCAGTTCTCCTCTGGCCCTTTCCCTGCTGCCCAACCATTGGTTGGCTCCCACCCATATGGCACTGGCCCCCTTTTCTAGGGTCACAAGGAGCCGTACTGGAAGCCCAGTATTCAGGGATCCTTTCTCCTCCCTGCTTTCTTTCCCAGTCTCAGGAAGGTCCACAGAAGGCCATTAAAGGAACAGGATCTCAGGCCCTACCACTTTGAATGGTGTCCAGCATTCTCTGGGATGCTGAGGGATGAAGGTATGGGAGGCAGGGCTCAGAATGCACAAAGAAGACAGTGGGTAGGGGGTGGTAGATAGAGACAGAAAGGGAATCAGGGGAGCAAGGAATATATGGTAGAGATATGGGAGAAGAGAGGCAATGAAGCCAGAGGAAACAATGCAAAGGTGATAACAAAAGATGCCTGGTGTAGTGGGCCCGCCGAACAGAGGAAAAAGGGGCTCCCCCTGTTGCTGCCATTTCTTTCCCTTTTGCTTGGCTAGCCCAGGGATCCTAAGCAGGACTGGAAACATGCACCATACTATTTCCTCAGTGAGCTGAGGACTAAAACCTCCTTGGAGGCAGAAACCATTTTCCAAAAGAGGAAGAAGTGCTATGTGAGTCCTTACCTCAGCATGGGATGGAGGGGCTACGGTCTTATCTAAGGAATCAAGTTGCTTGTCTCAGGCTACCCAAGGCTACTCTTATAGACTAGGAAGAATGATGAGCCAGGAAGGTTGGTCCATAGGTATAGACAGGGAAGGAAGGAGGGAGGAAGGCATCAAGGAGGCCAGTTCTTCTGCCTCCTCAACCTCTGCTGCATTCTGCCTTCTCTTCCTGACCCAGGAAGTCTTCATCTCCCCAGTCATGGCCCACTCCTGGATCCCTTATCCATAGAGCTCAGGTCCGGCCCCCCAAGGAAGACAGAGATGCCAGAAGTAGTCCAGAGAAAGAAAGGACCATGGACCATGTCAGGATCACCCAGGACCTCAGCCCTCAGCCTGGAACAGGGCAACCTCCAGGGCAGCCTGGGACAAATGAGGGCATTCAGGAACAAGATCTGGTGCCTCCTCTTAGGAGCAGGAAAGAGATCTGCTGTTGAGATGAGGCATGACAGGGCCTGCTGGAAGACGCTGAAAACTCACTCAAGGGAAACACTGCCCACACTAGGTGAGGTGGGTCAGGCAGAGCAGAAGGAAAGGAGGCCTGTGGGCACTCCCAAGTACAGAGAAGGGAGAGGGGGGCCATGATGCCTTCCCTGAGGGCCAGGACTGACTCCTCCCACAGAGAGTTTCTCAGGCCATCAGGAGGCAATGGTATCCCTGAAGCAGAAGTTGTAGCTGGCATGACGTACCTGACATAGGCAGAATGGTTTGGAAAGGTGCTGCACAAGGGGTTCCCTTCCAGCCACAGCTCTTCCAGCTTCAGCCCCTTCACCTTCTCCAGCTCCCACACTGTCTTTAGCTGAGAAAGAATGGGAGCTGGTAAAGGTGTCCCAGGCAAAGGCAGCCATTATCTGCAGTTCAGGACCCATATCTGTCTGCTTCCACTCACGGGCCACTTTGTCTGCCTCATCCTCAACCCCAGTGGCCTCTACTCACCTTGTTTTCGGAGAGGTTCAGGGTCTTGACTTGAGGTGCCTTCTCTCCCACATCAAACAGGCTGTCTAACCGAAACAGTCTGTTGCAGCTCAAGTTCAAGGAGAGCAGCTTTGGGAAACAGGAGTTACCGAGAGAGCGTTACTGTCAAGAGCCTCAGAGACACTTCTGCCCTCCACCCCATCATTTCTGGCCCTCCACCCAAACATCAACACCTCAGGGAAATCCTCTTGGATGATCTGAAGGGCAGCAGTCATACAGCTTCTTCGGCTCAAAACCATATCTATTTTCTGATCCAACAAGTCTGCAGGAGAAGGAGGAATCAGAAAGCAGAGAGGGGTCTGTCTGAATCAACCCCAGAACAGACCCCTTCACAGGCTACCACATGTATGCCTTCTTCCTAGGCAGACCTGGAACATACAGTGATTGCTGCCAGCAATACCTGGGTCAAAGTAGAGATTTTGGAGGTCCAGAGCATGCTGGGAAACATCATATCTTTTCTT
Organism: Microtus ochrogaster; assembly: GCF_000317375.1. Lineage (NCBI taxonomy): Eukaryota > Metazoa > Chordata > Mammalia > Rodentia > Cricetidae > Microtus > Microtus ochrogaster. The sequence goes on along the minus strand of NW_004949214.1, from coordinate 23,381 downwards.
TAGGGCCAGCTGCAGAGACACAGATGGAAAGGGTGGCTCTGTGGTATTGTGGGTTATGGTGTTGGGAACTTCGGGAACTGAGGGGAAGGAGAGTGAATACATACACTGCCTTCAGACTGATTTACCTTTAGCTGCTCCATTTGTACTTGCGTGAGCCTATTTTGCACAGAGTAGGGAACTTCTGAGGGATTGACAAAAATAGGTATCTGTGGGGAGGAGAGAAAGAGTGAGCACCGGGAACTCTAATCCCAAAGATGGCACTCCCAGCACTGGGCCTGTGCCAGGGCCAGTTACAGAGAATGCCTCCAGCACACACCTTGTAACTGTCCTCATCACGTATCTTGTAGCTGACATCCTTCAAGGCACAGGCAGTGCTAGCATCCTGGACAAAGAACCGGATCTGGTGTCTCTCACACTGGAACTTGCGAGGGGAGAAAGAAGGGAAAGTGGTCCTGAAGAGGCCCTTGCTCCCTGCTGAGCCTGGCCTGTTCCACCTCCCAAGCCATTCTAGCTAGCTTCCCCATCTTCTCTTACATCCACCGCGGTGAAGGGCACGCTGCAGAGGCTGTGGACAGATTTCATTAGCTGTGTCTTGTCAGCCTTTCTGCCACACAGAATCTAAATTTACAAACAAGGAACAAGACAGAAGAGAGAGAGCATTGACTCCCGGAGGAGAGCAAACATACTGCTGATTTCTTTCCTGACCTAGCTAGCTACAAAGAACAGCCACAGGGCCTCTGGCACTGGGCTTGTTTCATGCCCAACACAGATATAGACCCACACTCTGTCCACGCAGTCGCTCTCCTCCCTCCAGGCAACTGATTTATCTTGTTTATTGTGAGTTTCCTTCTGTTGGGTTTCAGAATAGTCTAATGCAGTGGGCACCAAGCCACTCACCGTGACCTTGAACCAGCTCCCCAGTGTTCCATCTTCTTGGTGCTGCCCCACTTCTCTCTTTTGAGATTTGCCATCTTTCCACACTGTGATCTGGATTTGGTCTTCCCTATGCTGCTCCTCTCTATTCTTAGGTCGCACAGCATAAGGTGTGCTACGGAAGAGTTAGGGAGTGCAGATAAACGCTAAGAAATTATTGCATGCACCCTCACTTCCCTCATGGATAGCAAGCGCACAATTAGGATTGCTCAGCCACCATCCCTCATCTATGGAGCACTGGATCTCCAGTTTCCCAGGGAGAGAAGACCACAGAGAAAGAGCAGATAAAAGAGCTGCACAGTTCAAGGGGCTGCTACCCACTAACCAGGCTGCCTGGTCACTTACTATCTTACTGAGGGGTCCCAGAGAACATCTCTTATCTCCACATTTCTACCATCACCTCAGGATTTTGAAGGCTGGAGCACGTACCCCATGTGTTCATAATGACCTTTCCTTTTGCCAGTATGACCCAGTGAAGATACGTAGTCTCTCTTTCTTCCCAGAAGAACACGGTTTTTACCACAGTAGGATTCTGAAATGGGAAAGGATGAAAGTTAGAAAACACATCAGTGGTCCAGTTATCACACGCTGCACTGTGGGAACGGCACCATGGGAGGGCAAGGAATGTGCCAATTGTCCCCAAAGGACAAATCAAAAACACCCAGTGGACAAACTCCTAGAACAGTCACAGCAGTCAGGCTGCAAGAGGAAGGGGCCTGTTGGACAATTTTAAAACAGTAGGGCAGAGTTTGTGATGAACACGAGTGGAGTGTACTTGACCCGTGGTGTGGCTCAGACACAAATCACATATCAGGAAGCTAAGCTAACCTGGCCCCATCCAGGGATTCTCTAATGTAACAGCCACACAAAGTCCAGGGAACCTACCCTTCTCACCACAGCAATCCAGTCACTCACTTAACTGGCCCTGCCACACTCACCAAGCTGTACACTCCCTTGATAGCAGTGGAGACCGAGACAGTAGCCTCTTATACTGTCACCAGGTAACCTGTGTGCCCTCCCAGATTCTCAGCTTGAGCTATCCATAAGTTTGTTGGGAGTTGATGCTGGAGATCGGACAGGCATATTGGGAAATTCAATGGAAAACTCAAAAGTGCCCCACAAAACATGTTTATATACACTTTTTACAGCATTCTAAAGCATTCAGTAGAAAAATAGTCACTGCAATAAATCATGCTGGAACTATAATTCTAATTGTTACAGATGCCCTATGAAAACGTGCAGCCCGATTCTTCTGTTCAAGCTTTCTAAAGCTTGTTTTGGCTTTTCTTTTACTCTACTTTCCCTTATTTGTAAACAACATGAAATAAAAATAACACTTGTGCTCCACATCAGTGTAATTAGCACGGATGTAAATTCAAAATAGAATCAGACAAACATTCTAGGAGAAGAAGGACAGGAGGAGTATAGAGAACTTCTCTCTATTCCATAGGCTACATCTAACTACTAAGAAAATTCTCCTGGCTCCACCTTGAAAACACTGCCGGAGACTACCTCCTTTCATCTTTGCCATGAGTGTTACCCTGACCAGGTCTCTCAAACTGTTCCCTGGGTTATTCCAAGGCTGCCTTTGCATTTTCCCATGCTGTCTCAGTCTCTGTCTTCCACGCAGCAGTAAGAGTGCTTGATTTTGTTGTAAGGCAAGCACCAAATCTTGTCTGTCCCTTCTTCGAAGTTCTGCAACTGGGTTTTGAACTTTGAAGCCCATCGTGTTAAAGATCTTTGAGTCTATGATATGTGCGTGTGTGTGTGTATAAAACAGTTGACTAAAAACAACTTGATTGGTGGCATTAGGTGAATGTTAGCCAACCAGATCCTTTTCATGGAAGTTCAATTGGCAAAGAAACATGAAACATTTATGTTGGAAGTGGGGCTAGGACAAGAGGTGGGCTCAGTAGAGACAAAAGCCATGGTCTCCTATTGATGAGAACCTGAAGTTACACATCTCACCTGCGACCCCAGAAAGTTAAAAACTGGTGGACTGAAGGAAATAGCAGACTGTGAGAAACCAGAGAAAAATCCAGATGTTCTGGATGCATTGTGTCCCACATATTGAGTAGGATGATTCCCAACCATTGTGTGGGACTCAAGACTGCTTCAAAAACACTTCTACTGAGGAGCATGGTTAAAGTTGATCTTTCCAAAGGCCACAGTTTCAGATACCATCCTCATCAAGGGCCTCTACTGTGAATCACTGAACACAGAGAATATAAAGCTAGCAGTCATAGAGGAATTCTATGGGGAGGGACACTGTAGACAAAAACACATTAGTGCCCATCCACTTCCTGAATGCTCTGGTTATATTGCCATACCTGGATAGTGGTGGTGATGCCAGAATCAAAGTGATAGACAGCAAGAATATAAAAAAAAAAACATTTAGATGCCAGAGAGAGAGAGTTCAGTGGTTAGGACCACTTGCTTTTCTTGCAGAGAACCTGGGTTCAGTTCCTAGCAGCCATATCAGGCAGCTCGGAGCCATCTGGAAGCTTCAGCTCCAGAGAGACTGGCCCCCCTCTTCTGGCTTCCAATGCCACCTGCAGGCACAAGGGGCACACACACAGGCAGACACACACCCAGGCACGCAACAAAAAGTAAATTAAAAAATTAAAAATATTTGACACACCAGCTAGTCCACCTACACCCTGACAACTATAGTTTGCCATGAGCATACTACATAAGCACAAAGAGCATTGAGGACTTGTCTTTACCTGTGTATCTGTAGGTTCTCTGCTTCCTTTCAATGGAGTCCATTTCTCTTGTCTCTTGGCCTTTGTGGTCTGAAGAAGCTTAGAAAGGAGAAGTGGTAGGAAAAATGGGTTACTTCAGCTCTATGTCATACAAACTAGGACAACGTTCTTCAGGCACCTGGAAATCATGTTTTTCACCCTCAGGCACAAAGGCAACATGCTGCTGCCTACTCAGCTGTACTCGTCTGCTATGCCCTTCACAATGGACCCAAGGCATCCCTTAGATTTCATCCATATGTCTCTTCACACTACCACTTTCTGTCTGGAGGATGAAACGGGAGCTGGGAACAAGGGATCCAAGGAACAATGCTTAGTAAAGAAGATGGAAATCTCAGTGTGTCACTGGCCTAAGGAGAGCTTGAACACTAGAGGGTGAGGAAACCTCTGCCAACCACCACTTTGAAAACTAAGAGTTTCAAATTAAGGAATTCAGAATGTCTACTCTGTCGCCATGTTGGCAAGCTCATTAAAATCTCAAGCTTTACAAAAGTCCAATGTCTCCTTTGTGCCCAACCTCCCTTCCCTTCTCTGACCATCCCTTCTTCCAGATCCCCGCTCATCCCAGGGTAAGAGCTCAGGAAGCTTGGTGGAAAAAGAAGCCAGGGCGTAGCGGCAGCAAAGGGAGAGAGGCTGCAGGGAAAGGAACACCTCCTCCTCTTCCCGAAATGAACTCTATGGGCACTGGGGAGTAGAAAGCCTCCTTCTGGTCAGAAGAGTGGCATTTTACTGCAGAACAGGCAGAAAATCTGGCAGGGCAATGACCACAGTTGGGGGTCAGGTGGGGTGGGGTGGGGTGGGGCAAGGGAAGGGAAGGGTGATCCTATCTTGATTAAGTAGTACTGCCCTGCAGAGCTAAGTACCAGTCTTTAAAACCTCTCTGGTGGTGCTCATTTTCAACCTCCCTCTCCAGCTCTACCCCTTTGCCTTGTTGGGCCTGACTCTCCATGGGACCTCTTCTGAGACTCCACACGCCCCTTGTTCTGGGTCAGGCTTGTAAACATTTGACCACCATCAGAAAGTCCTCCCACCAGCACTACAGAAAGCCCTCTCTTAGGACTGTGTAGCATCTACTGGGTTACCCTTTAAGCCCTCCCCAGAGTAAATCCCAGAGAACAGCTGGTGGGCCTCCTACCATAAAAGAGGGCTTAGACAGTCAGACTGAAGTACCTTAATGTGTCGTGGACACGTAGGGAGTTTAAGCCACAGCCTGACCAAGCCTTTTCCTTAGCAAGGGCAACGGCAAGGAAAGAGCTCTGAAGGTTTTCCGTGGCTGGAGGTACGAATCCACCGCAAACACAGAAAGGGCCTAGCTGAATTCTTGACGCGAAAAGGAGGGGGCGTAGTCACATGACCACCTGAACCCAGGAGCAGGCTTGGCATGGGTGTTGGACATGCTCAGTCCGGGTTCGGAGGTCTCAGGCTCTTTGGGGGAGAACTTGCACATGAGCCCACTGGCAGCGTACCACGTGACCACCTGAACAGCCGCAGCTGGGTAGCTGAGGTAGTCCTGTGATTGCAAGGCTTTGCCGCGTGTATTAATTTTAACCACTCCTAATCTTTTGACCTATGATGCTGATATGGTGCCTAGCAGGGAGGGCAGAAGCAAAAGGCCCCAAATTCTACCCACAGAACATACATTGAAAAAAAATAGATAAAAGAAGAACTTAGCAAAGGTACTCATGTTCTCAACAGAGACCATAGGTCTAGGTCGGCCACAAAAGTTTATTTTCTCCCCGATGGCAGCATCCCTGTGAGCTACAGCCATAGCATCCCATAGTATTCAGATGTCTGGGAAGGCTATATAGCATCCTTGACAGAATTCTCTACTTCTTCCCTCATGCCTAGGAAAATGGCACTTAGGAAATTACAGCCAGGGACCTAGGTCTACACTACCATTTCTTCAGAGGATGCCCATATGCGGGGCTCTGAGGACGTCAGTGGGTGTCATGCTCAATCACTCTACAGCTTACTCTCTTGAGGTAGGGTCCTCTCACTGAAATAAAGCCTCGCTGGTATCCAGAAAATCCAACACACCCTCCTGTATCTAACCTCTGGCATGGCCAGAGCTAGAATTAGAAGGGTGGATGCAGCCACTCCTGGCTTTTATCATGGCTTCTAGTGGCTCAAATTCAGGTTCTCATGTTAGAGCAGCAAGTGTTCTTATCCTCTGAACCACCTTCCCAGCCTGTGGGCCTATTCCTGGAGGAGGGAGGAAACACTAGCAGGAGCCTTACACCCAAAGGAGATGTAGCCAGTAAGCTTGGTGTTAGGTTCACAGCCTGTTGAGAGCTTCTGGCCACAGCTGCAGTTTGCCGGTTCCAGCAAAACTAAAGCTTTTCTGTCAACTCTTGCAGTCAGTTCCTAAGATGGGGTCAGGTGAGAGGAGAGTAAACCTTTACCCAGAACCCAGACCCTTCCAGGCCTCTCCCAACATCTGGACAACTGCAGCTGTGCAGGCTCCCCTCCTGCCTCCACACAGCGGGAGTTCTGGCCACACAGCCCCTGGCAGGGCAGTGAGGTAGAGAGCCAGGAGCCATTCAGTGTAGACCCCTGTAGGACCAGTGCTTTGGGCAGACTCCTGGGTAAGAGGCAGTCTGCCCTGGCTGGGAAGGACAGACAGCCTGAAGAGCCGAGGCCTAGAGAGCTGTGGGGTGCGAGCCTATAGGGGCATCCCTGCTGCACAAACGGTGTACACTGCCTCTCAAGCAGAGCCATCCCCGTGGGGACTGTCCAGGGCTGACACGGTGGGGAGACCTGGTGCTATTGGAGGGGGAACCTGAGTCAGTTCCACTGCTTTCTTTGCTGGAGCACGGGCTGG
>NW_004949214.1:14013-14640 GCF_000317375.1 Microtus ochrogaster | reverse complement strand
TAGAGATTCCTTCCTAGCCCTTCTGACTAAGTGATCTGCAAAATTCTGAGGTGGAGATCAAAATGCTAGGCAAGACTCAGCATGAAGCTAAATGACCTCGGGCTCCCCAAGGTCTAAGGTTATAGACCCAAGTCCTGGAGGGGACCCTGCCCCTTGGGCATGGTGACCTGTACTGTGATAATACACCCTGACAAAGCAGTTAGTGCAGGAAGGGTTTCTTTTGTCTCAGCACTCCAGGCTACAGTTCATCACAGTGGGGCATCAGAGCTGCAGGAACCTGAGGGAGTGGCTCACACATCAAGTCCTTCATCAGGAGCAGGGAGCAAGGACCACAGCTACTGCTCAGTTCCTTTTGCACATATACAACCCAGATCCCTTGCCTCCAATTAAGATGATTCTTCGCCTATCAATTAATATAATGAAGATAATACTTCACAGACATTTTCAGAGGCCCATTTTTCAAGTGATTCAAGGTGACAATTAGCAGTATGCAGAACACCAAGCCATTTGGCACCTTCAGGAAGCACTCCCGACTGAACTGGCCCCTCACAGAGAGCATCACAATTGCTGTGGAGATTCCCACTCATTCCGGAAAATATAGACTCAGCATGGAGACAGAATTCATTC
>NW_004949214.1:8753-11917 GCF_000317375.1 Microtus ochrogaster | reverse complement strand
ACCCTCCTATCCAGGCACCCACCCGCCTATCCAGGCACCCACCCTCCTATCCAGGCACCCACCCTCCTATCCAGGCACTCACCCTCCTATCCAGGCACTCACCCGCCTGTCCAGGCACCCACCTGCCTGTCCAGGCACTCACCCTCCTATCCAGGCACCCACCCTCCTATCCAGGCACTCACCCGCCTGTCCAGGCACCCACCCTCCTATCCAGGCACTCACCCATTACTTATTCATACCCACCCATTCACACAATAACTCACTCATTCATTCAATAAGTTCAGTGTATCCAGATTTATTTCTTGACCTCAGCCAAAGATGCTTTCAGACAAATACAATGGAGAGAATCCTGGGGCTGGCCTAAATCAAAGGAGGGGCATCTTTTCTGGGCATGGCTCACAGGCACTCCACTCCTGGGTGGGGTGACCACTCTCTTTTTCAGGCCACTGATCCCATTCCTCTCCCAGATGTCTCAAGGATACCGCAGACCCTGTTATCACCCCTTCCCATGTGTCCTATTTTTGACTAAAAAGGGAAGAAGTGGCTGGCCTGACATGTCATCATAAATTCATGTACATTGACGTCAAGAATCCAACCGGATTGCCTGCCTCACCTAGAACCTGGAGCTCTGCTGGACACTGTACCCCAGGGGTCATCAGACAGGAAGGAACCAGTCAAAGTGCCTGCAGCCTCTGCTGGAGTCAAGGAAACCAGGGAATGGGAAAGGACCACGTATCTTGACCGTGTTCCACAGATAGATAAGAGCAGCCAAGTAGACTGGAGCCAAGTTCATCTGAGAAACAGAGTTCCAGGCACTGGATGTATCAGAAAGTCAAAGGGAACTCCACCCCACTGAGTTTGTAGACATATCAGGGACCTGCCCGACCGTTCCTTCCCTGCCAAAATGTGCCAGCATTAATGGTAATTAGGCAATGTCTGGAGTAGTGACTGAACCCAATGGACGCTTGGCCCTTCTATCCTAGAAGTCTCTTGACTTTGTATCACTCTGGAAGATCTGTATGGTTCACACACTATTTAAAGAGGTTTCTGTCCTGCCCTGTCCCACAGCCGTTCAGTCCCAAAGAAACACACAGAGTCCCACAGTAATTATAAACTAGTTGGCCTATTAGCTCAGGGTTTCTTGTTAACTAATTGTTACATCTTACATTAACCCATAATTCTTGTCTGTGTTAGCCATATGGCTTGGTACCTTTTATAAACGAGGCATTCTCTTCTTGCTTCCTCTGTGTCTGGGTTACAGCTGCAGACTGAGCCTTTCCTCTTCCCAGAATTCTCCTGTTCTGGTTGCTCCACCTACACTTCCTGCCTGCCTACTGGCGAATCAGCATTTTTTTTAAAAAAAAAAAAAACAGTACAAGAAATCTTTACAGTGTACATGACCATTGTCCCACAGCTCTTCCCCTTTTTTTTCAAAACAAGAATTCTCCTGTTCTGGTTGCTCCACCTACACTTCCTGCCTGCCTACTGGCGAATCAGCATTTTTTTTTAAAAAAAAAAAAACAGTACAAGAAATCTTTACAGTGTACATGACCATTGTCCCACAGCTCTTCCCCTTTTTTTTCAAAACAAGAACTCTGAATCTAATCTCCTTTGTTTAGTTTTCTTCCTGACCATTATCCATAACAACTTGTAACTAACACTCTAAACAAAGAAAAACATCCATAATCCATTTTTTTGGGAATGTGGTCATAAATTTCTAGGCTACTTCCTGCTGACTGTGGGTGCTGATAATCTTAAAGGGACCTAAAGAAAATTTATAGCCAAGTTCTGACTGCAATGTTCTGTGAGGCTTGGACATCTCAGCCAATAGTCTTGAGGCTGCTCTAGATGTAGAACTCAGAGAAAAATCCAACAGAGGTCCTCTGAAATGTTGGATAATCTGGGCCACCTACTCATACTGGAGATTTTTCAGGGGGTCTTCCTTGATCAAACCTAATTTTTCTTAAGCTAGAATGAACCCACAGCCCTTCATTTCCTGTGGAAACAAAAGCAAAACCTCTTATCCAAAGTAACATACATTGTGACTTGAATTTTAAAGTCAAGGCATTTTCAAAATATAGATGTTAGATTAAACCAGCAGCATTTATAATTGAATGTCTTTTAGCAGCTGTTGCTCCTTTCTCAGCCATCAAACAATTCAAAGACAACATAATAACATACAGTATCCAGATTCTCTGGGTATTTTCTATCTTCACATGGCTATATTTTAAACTCTTTCTTTAATTTTAATTTTTAATTTTTGGCTTTTTGAGATAGGGTTTCTCTGTGTATCTTTTGCTGTCCTGGAACTCCCTCTGTAGACCAGGCTGCCCTTGAACTCACAGAGATCCACCTGCCTCTGCTTCTCAAATGCCAGAACTAAAGGTGTATGCCACCACACCCAACTACTCTCTTTCTTTTTTTTAAGGACTTTATCCTTTTTTTTCTCTCTCAAGCCTACATATATTTTTAAACATACTGTAAACTGTTTAGAGGTTTTCTTTGTCTGAATCTATCTTTACTGTATATCTCTACTTTTGTGATCACATGAGTCTTTAATTTCTTAAGTGATATGGATAGGATTAAAGCCGTGGCTTTGACAACTGGATCCACTCCATTCCTTAGCTTTCCGAGAGTCTTGCTTCATGGCAGAGGTACTGATGGGAGCCATGTTTATTGCCACAACTCTATGGTGTTTCAAGGTCCTGTCACCACCAAGAACCATGCTGTCAGCAATTCATAAACACCATTTAAGTGTTTGGTGGCATGGCCTCTTAAAAGAGCTGCAATGTTTTTTGCAGCTAAAGCTGAGTCAGGAAGCCTCTCTTAATGACACCTGTTTCTCTCAAGCAAACAGAGCCCACCTGAGTAAATGCTGCTACCAAGAAGCCATGCTTCTAAAATTCCTTGCCAAACTCTCTCAGGTTTTAAGTGGATTTAGTTGTCTATGTTGACACCATTTGTTGGCTGAGGTTTCTGTCCCTCCAGATCCACAGTCGTTCAGTCCCAAAGAAACACACAGAGCCCCACATTAATTATAAACTGGTTGGCCAATAGCTCAGGTTTTCTTTCTTTCTTTTTTTTTAAGACAGGGAGTATTTTATTTAAAATCCATCAGTGAAATGGATGGCTTGGGTCTATGACAAATCCTTCATTTTAAAGCA
>NW_004949214.1:2769-8333 GCF_000317375.1 Microtus ochrogaster | reverse complement strand
CAAATTGGATGGTACGCTTGGTCTTGATGGTGGCAATGGCAGCATTGACATCTTTGGGAACCACGTCACCACGGTACAGCAGGCAACAAGCCATGTATTTACCGTGGCGAGGGTCACATTTCACCATCTGGTTGGCTGGCTCAAAGCAGGCATTGGTGATTTCTGTTACATAAAGCTGCTCATGGTAGGCTTTCTCAGCAGAGATGACAGGGGCATATGTGGCCAGAGGGAAGTGGATGCGAGGGTAGGGCACCAGGTTGGTCTGGAATTCTGTCAGGTCAACATTCAGGGCTCCATCAAATCTGAGGGAAGCAGTGATGGAGGACACAATTTGACCTATCAAGCTATTTAGGTTAGTGTAGGTGGGGCGCTCAATGTCGAGGTGTCATAGATGTCATAGATGTCATAGATGTCATAGATGGCCTCGTTGTCCACCATGAAGGCACAATCAGAGTGCTCCAGGGTGGTGTGGGTGGTGAGGATGGAGTTGTAGGGCTCAACCACAGCGGTGGAAACCTGGGGGGCTGGGTAGATGGAGAACTCCAGCTTGGACTTCTTTCCGTAATCAACAGAGAGCCTCTCCATCAGCAGGGAGGTGAACCCAGAGCCAGTTCCCCCGCCAAAGCTGTGGAAGATCAAGAAGCCCTGAAGACCTGTGCACTGGTCGGCCAGCTTGCGAATTCTGTCCAAGACAAGGTCGATGATCTCCTTGCCAATGGTGTAGTGGCCACGGGCATAGTTATTGGCAGCATCTTCCTTGCCTGTGATGAGCTGCTCAGGGTGGAAGAGCTGGCAGTAGGTACCAGTGCGAACCTCATCAATAACCGTGGGCTCCAGGTCTACGAACACTGCCCGGGGCACGTGCTTGCCAGTGCCTGTCTCACTGAAGAAGGTGTTGAAGGAGTCGTCTCCTCCCCCAATGGTCTTGTCACTTGGCATCTGGCCGTCAGGCTGGATGCCATTTTCCAGGCAGTAGAGTTCCCAGCAGGCATTGCCGATCTGGACACCAGCCTGGCCAACGTGGATGGAGATGCACTCACGCATGGTTGCTGCTTCGCTGCTTCCCGGAGGATGGTGGAGACGAGGAGGAGGTGTTGCTTCTTACAGCGCGACTCTTAGGCGGTCGATGTAAGAGAACCTGTTTTCTTATTAACTAACTCTTACATCTTATATTAACTCATAATTCTTGTCTGTTTTAGCCATGTGGCTTGGTACCTTTTATCAGCAAGGCATTCTCATCTTGCTTCCTCTGGTGTTACAACTACAGACTGAGCCTTTCTTCTTCCCAGAATTCTCCTGTTCTGGTTGCCCTGCCTACACTTCCTGCCTGGATATTGGCCAGTCAGCATTTTATTAAACCAGTACAACTGACAAAACTTTACAGTGTACAAGATCATTGTCCCACAGCAACACAGCACACTCATGGTGGATAGACCTGGAGTCCAATTTAAATGAGACTTCAAGATTCACGTGTCTAGAAAACTAAGAGCTCCTGACTCCTGTCCAGGGAGAGAAATGGAGAATGGAGGCCCAGAAGTAAGTGACGCACTGTGTGGAAGAAGGGAATGCCGGGGGAGGGGGGTATGGCAAGGTTGGACCCTGAGCCATTTGTCTCATAACCTAGGAATGCTAAGCCTGACCCCCCCAAACAAGGGTGCAGAACAGAGGATATAGCTTGAATGTGGGCATAAATCCACCAGAGATCCCTTAATCCTGTCAATTCTACAGACCAATTTTTGCATTCCTCAGACACGATCTGCTGGCCTAGGCCTCCAACCAGAAAGGAGTCAAAGAAATGAAGTTAGGACCTCATTTTGGACTTCTGAGTCCTAATCATGCACAGGAATCTAGATTTGTGTCCCCATGTGCATAGAACGTTCTTCCAGGTAGCTAGTGAGTGATGGACTATAGATCTGGGTGCTTGGAAAACCATCCTGTTTGGTAGGAGTAGCTACTTCACAAGTCTTCTGCTCACAAAGAAGAGCATCTTAAAAAAACACAGCCCCAGTACATGTGGCATGATTACTGTGGGTGAGGAATAGGGCAAGTGAAGGGACAGAATCTTGGAGATCACATATGGAGCAGATTCTGCAAATTGCACTGTCCCCGCAGAGTCCCAGTGATGACTCTTCTTGGCATGGTCCAAACATGCCATCCCAATTCATATGCTGCATCTTCTTTTCAAGGCTCACTTCCCATGATAACTTCCTACATGGAGGTCCAACGTAGATATCTTGATCAGAGATATCTGAGATTAAGTGGCAAACAGAAAAACTCACATGAATACCACAGTTCTGTTGCCATGTGTCCTTGAGATGAAAATTCAAGCTCTCTAGTGGTTTACCAGGGATAAAAATTCCATCTGATTCCCAGAGTTGTTTGAGAATCACTGGAGATAAAAATCACCTGGTCAAAAGGAAAAGCAGAACTGGCTAAGAGCATCTTCAGGACTGAGAAGACAAGCCAGTCTTCTGAGAAGGAGCCACTGTACATTGGCCCCATTAGTTGCTAGTGGGTACCATTCACCTTAATCTACATACATTTTTTTTAAAAAACTATTTTACATTTTTTAAAAATTTTATGCATATATGTGTTTTGCCAGTGGTTTCAGACTGGGTTTACAGTACCACACATGAACTTCCTTCTGTGAAGTGGTTCACGGAATGTTTATACCACAGCTGCTAAGGCTCAGGGAACACTGCAGAGGGAGAGGAAAGTATGTCAGAGATGTGAAATACTATCTTCAGGCTATCACACAGCCATTTTTAACATGATCTCACAGCAGCTGTGGTTCCCTCGTGCATTGGTCCTGCATAAGGCTGGGCCATTCAAGAGCAAATCACAGACTGATCTCATGGGAGATCTACCCTTCACTGGTGAACTTTGGCCAGGTGAAAGATTCTGGGAATGGGCAGGAATTGAGTAGAGTTGTGCTCCAAAAAGGGAACCCACCAGGTATTGATGAATAGTTCCAAAACTCGTGAGCACACAGACTGTCGGGTTTGTCCCAAAACAAAAGTATACAAATGTGTGAAAGAGACCTTTAAAGAGGAATTCCCCAATAAAATGGGTGGGGGTTAAAAGTTAAAAGAATGTATATAAACCTGAATGAAATTCTTGAAGAGCAAATTTATGCACTGAAAATTTGCATTTATAAATTCTAGAGTGAGAGCTAGAAAGAGCTGTTCTAACCCCATTTGAACAGAAACTTCTCAGAGAGGACCTCTGTCATGGAAGGCTTAGTCTGCAAAGGGACTGGGAAAAAAACCACACATGCCCAGGCTACCCATATATCACAGCCACCTTCCTAGAGCTTGCCTGCCACCAGTGGAAGTGGTTCTACTTCACACAGGCAGTGGGCTTCTCCACACCATCGGGAGCACAGCCTTTTACTCTCAGCAAACATTCCTCAGAGGACATCTGCAGGTTTTCCCCAGGCTGCCTGGACAATAGCCACAAAGCTGCTCATTGCTCAGCTAAGAAACTTCCATTTCAAAGGAGCAGGAACACACAGCATTTGTTGAAGACCCGTATGCCAGAGACTGAGCCAACACTGGCTCCTTTTTCTTGGAGGGGCATCTCAGTTTCCTGGGGGGCACTTAGGGAGCAGGAGGGCAGCTTCTCCCTTATCTATGCTCTGCCAGAGGTGCAGCTGCAGCTGCCACAAGCCCTCTAGTCTGGGGCTTGATCTTGAGGGAGGAAAGAGATGGCAGCAGACCCCAAAGTCAGGTAGGATACTGCCAGGGATCTTCTAGGACCTCTCTCCAAAACAATGGCCTTCTACAAAGATCATTCTACAGAGAAAAACTATTCAAAGGAGACAGTCAAAAAACTTTGAACAACTGAAACACTATCCTACCTTCTGAACACAACCAAAGGGAATGACATACAAATGGTCCACAATTCAACATACACTTTCAGGATGGTTGCAATTTCACTTGCAATGGAACTTTAAGGATGAGTTTATTGCACTTCTGGTTTGGAGAAACGAAGAATATACTAAAAACCCTGCTGCAGAAGGTCAGAGCAGGGTGTTCCTGTGATTACATGCTAGACGTAAAGTACATCGATTCAGATATGAGAACAAAGCCTGGGGCATGAGAATGACATAAAAACTGAGGAGGGCATCTTGGGTCTCTGTGGAATGAAGGACTTTAATAAATGACATCCCTATCAAATAAACGTGTCTGGACTACATCAGTAGGGAATCTGAAAGGATTATTTGGATGGCACAAGAAGGGATTGTTGCAGTGGAAAGGAGCAGTTCCTTATAGAAGGGGAAAGAGTGAGGTGAGAAGACACTGCTGTAGCAGAAAGAAGTCTTTGTCGTGGGACGTTACAGACGTGTGTGTACTGTGGTGTCAGTGGCCGAGGCCAGTGCTATGACCCTAAGTTCCCTGAGCTGCTCAGGTTTAGACAGTTTTTTCATGATAGACAGGAGTGAGGGTAGTTTAAAAGAGAAGTGTGTGGACATTGGCAGCAGGGATTTCGGGACAGCATGGAATCAGGAAATGCTTTCAAGCCTCAGTCCTCTGGAAGAGCAGATTGTGCTGTTGACCACTAAGCCTTGTCTTCAGCCCACACCTTATTACATTTTTAAACATTTTAATTGTTTTTTGGGGAATGTCACAACACGCACCCCAATCCCTCTCATTTCCCAGTTCCTCCATATTTATCCTTTGCCCTTGCAGCATCCCTCCCTTGAAACGGAGACCTTAAAAAGGAATAATGAAAGTCCATAAATAAAGATAAAAAATTAAAGCTCACATTTTTGAAGCTCACATCACTCAGAAATTATTCTGACTGGCCTATTCAAATTATTCCTGCCATACCTAATCAAAATAAACGGGAGGTGGATTTCTAGGGTTGCCGCTAGTCTGGTTGTTTTGTATTCCCTCTTTCCAAGGTCCTTCTCTATCTGTCAGGCCCAAGTGCAATGTGAATACTGCAGTGTTGACTGTGAGCCCCCTGGTGGTCTACTCTGGACTCAGCACTTTCAAAGCTTAATTCTGGACGTTAAGGAATCCAATCCAGAGTTACTTCAGGTTGACTAAGCATGCATGACCTATAACACATGAAAACATAAGTCGATTATCTACCCATTCACAAACCAGATAGGTCTGTACTGTCTTACAAATGACGGCATTCTTAACTTCTTAGAACCTATTAGAGAGTGGCAAGATTTGTCTCAATGTATAAAGTCAGCTCCACCCAGCCTGGTAACCTGAGCCCAAGTCCCTGAATCCATATGTTATAGTGAGAGAACCAACTCCTGCAAGTTATCCTAAGGCTGACACAAGTGTGTGCATGTGGCACGAGCACAACTAAAATAATGTAAGAAAAAAAACTTAAAATAAAAGATGTTCAGTGTAAGATTTTTGTGTGTGTCCTCTTGGCATGAGCTATATTTATCTGTGAAGTGGACTTCAGTTGAAGAAATTCCTCCGTCTGAATGTAGGCTAGTCTGTGGAGGCATTTTCTTGGTTACTGATTGATGTAGAAGTGCCCTGCTCACTCTGGGGGATGCAATTCCTGGGCAAGTGGTTCTGTTTGCTACAAGAAAG
>NW_004949214.1:0-2169 GCF_000317375.1 Microtus ochrogaster | reverse complement strand
TAGATGTGTGGATAGAGACTGTTTAATATATGTATCTATGTGTTAGATCTCAAACTCAGCACAAATGGCTAAGTAAAGTGCCTATTTAACACATCAAAGTAGGCTCTGGCTGCCAGTTTCCCTCGGCCCTTTCCTGTTACAGGATCATCCTGGCTGGCATATACTTTCCCCTACCCTAAATGCTCCTACTCAATTACTAGGCTGGGCTTCCCCTCACAAGCTTCTCAGATTCCTATATAACCCAGTCATATTGGCCATACCTGTCTCTTGGTCTCCTGACTCACTCCTGACCTCATGGCTCCTGTTCCTCTTTCTTCCTCTCTTTTCTTCCTCCACTCTCCTCTCATGACCCAACCGTCACTTGGCACAGGTGGGTGAGAGACAATGATGGGCCAAGTTGGGTCCCCGCGGTCCGGGCTGGCTGAAGACATCTACATTCCTATTTTAGCAGCACCTGTTGAGTAGGTGCCCTTATGATGAGCTAATATATGGTGGAGAGCTGGGAGAGAACGAGAAGCAGACAGAATCACTTGCTGTGGAAAGGGGCAGAACTGAAGAAGCAAAGGCCATAGGAACAGGCGGATGCGGTATCCTGCTTGCCAGCCCAGACCAAGGTGACTTCTGTACCTAGGCTGCCGCCAAAGGCCATGTCTGACTCTGTGGCCCTACAGCAGCCAGGGTCTGAGTTGATGCCCATGGCTCCTGTTACCACGGAGAGCTGTGCGGATACCTGCCATCTGGTCAGTCACCTGAGACCATGTTGGTGTCTGAAGAACATGCTGCCACCTGGGCCATACTGATATGGGTGCCCTGTGCTGCCCCAGCCTGAGCTTCCACTAAGGTTCATGTCTGCATGAGTGTTTCCGCTACAATTGAGATCTGTGTTGATGTCCATGGCCTGTGATACCACAGGGGGCCCTAGGAACTATGTCTGTTGAAAGTCCAGGGCATGCTGTGATGGCCCCACCCTTCACTGGTCCTGGGATAGCTGGCTTTGTGGCTGGATACTGCAGAAGGAGAGCTGGCCTCACTCCTCATGGCAGAGATGTTCCTATCCCTCACAACTGCTGTGGGAGAGCTGGCTCTGACCCTTGCCTGAGGCCAGGCTGTTCCAGCGACCTGAACTGACCGACTCAGCTGTCACCCAGGTCCACATCCTGGGCCTTGGTTTAGATGACTCTAAATCTACCTCATCTATGACCTGCTGGAGAGTGTGAAGGGACTGGTCCTGTGGAACCATAGCCACAGGATCTCCATGACTCGGGACAACAGCACCTTATCGAGGAGGACTTCCAAGAGGGTCCAGTGATGATGGTGTGCCAGATTCTAGAGTTAGACCAATGACTCATTGCAATGCACAGTTTCTGGGTGGCACGGATTGGACAAAAGGGTGGACTGTGTCACACACTGAAGTTTTCAGTGCCACTAGGATGAATGTAGCGGGGTTGGAGGGGTGGGACAGAATGAGGAGCAAGGTTTTTCTTTTGCTTGTTTTGTTTGGATTGTAATAAATTTGGGGTGTTATGCACAAAGCCTGGATCCCAAAAACCACCATGAGACAGAATCCGATGCAAAATCAAATAGTCTTTATTGTGGGTTAACGTGTGTCTCTCTGTCCATCCAAAGCAACAGCAGTAGCAGAGCAGGAGAGACATAGAGCAGCAAACAGGGAGGAGGTTTTTATAGTGGCCAGGCCCAAATGGGAGGGCTTGGGTCATTCCAAACCTGCATAGCTGCAGAGTCAGGATTGGCTCAAGCCCTCCAAACATACATAGTTACAGACTTGGGACTGTCTCAAACACTGAGTAGGGTTATCTGGACTGAGCTGATTGGCTGCTACAGGTCTGGGGCAATTGCAACAATGTTCTCTCAGCATGAGGACACCTGGAGTTGTTTCTGATTGGCCTCTCCCTGTGCAGTGACGTGTTGCCTGTTCCTAATTGGTCTCTCTTGGTGTGTGAACTAAGGGCAGAGAAAGGTCAGGGGCAGTCACACCTGGAGAAGAAGGGGCTGCTTCCTGTTAAGGACAGGGTGAGGTCACACCTTTAGACCTGAGGCAGCTACTTCCCTACTCAGGGATTGGTTGGGTTTTCCTGCTCAGAGATTGGTTGGTTTTGTGTTTCAGTTGGTCCAGGTCAGGGTCTGATTTCAGGGCCAAATTGTGTTTCT
>NW_004949213.1:961380-962443 GCF_000317375.1 Microtus ochrogaster | reverse complement strand
CATTAAAATTGTTTTATGCTGTTTTACTTGATTGAAAATCTGGCTCCAGAGTTGGGTTATGGCTTTCCCTTCTCTAGACTCAGGTATCCTTATTTAAGTTTCTTCCATGTCCTGGGTCAGGTGATCTACCTGACTATGGCAGAGAAGAGAGAGCAAATTAAAACAGTCAAAAAGATTATTGGTTTCATTTATTACCTAAGACTTTTGCTAAGATATAAACTCAAGATTTGTAAGTAAACTTTCTGTACCTCAAGATTTATAAATATATATAAATCTTGGGTATGGTTAAAAATCTGTAATCAGTGAAAGAAAAGTTGGCTTAAAACTCCTAACACAGCCGGGCGGTGGTGGCGCACGCCTTTAATCCCAGCACTCGGGAGGCAGAGGCAGGCCTGTTTCTTCCTTCTTGAAGGAACTTAAAAAAAAAAGGAACTTTATGTTTGATATTGCAGAAGCTTACGTTTGAGAGATTTTCATTTTTTTTCCTTTGGTTTATCAAAATAGGTTTTCTCTGTGTAGCCCCAGTGTTGGGGTCCAGTGCCAGCCTGGACCATAAATTATCTCTCAGGACCAGCAGGGAGGTGTGGGAATAAAGACACAACTCACATGGCTTTATCGGGAGGGAGCTTTTCAGGGATCCCTCCTGAAGTCCTGAGTTCACATCCTGAAAATTTCCCACATTTATTCTCCACAAACAGCTTTTATACCAAAACGTAAACTGAGGGGGAAATTCATTAGCATTCTGTTTCCTAGGTAACCAGGTGAATGACTTTAGTTATGTTCACATCTTTCTATGCCCTCTCTGTCATTTCTGCTCTGTACGGCAGTTCTGTCACGGAGGCTGAATTAGCATCTTTTCCAGATGTCCTCCAAATTACAAAGAAGGAACAGAACCACATTAGCATATCCAGACCCTTTGTTTAGGATGGCATGAGTGTGAAAGGCTAGGTGACCACCTCCTGTGTGACAGACAGGTGCAACCTGACCTGAAATTCTGACTGCCATATGAAGTAGAAATATGGACCTTATAATATATGGTCCTATACCCTAGCTGTCCTGGAAC
>NW_004949213.1:932542-941450 GCF_000317375.1 Microtus ochrogaster | reverse complement strand
GACCCCTGAAACCACAAACACAAGTAGATGAGATTGGGGAAGCGTTCAAGATGGAAAAGAGAAGGGAAAGGACTCAAGGGTGGGAGGAGCCACATGGAGATGCTCAAGGCACCTGACTGCACGAGCTCCCCCAGGAAAGGAGGACTGTGGCCTACACATCCAATAGAGGTGCGCTTCCAATCCATCCACCCTACACATCCATTAGAGGTGCGCTTCCATTCCATCCACCCTACACATCCAATAGAGATGTGCTTCCATTCCATCCGTAGCCTTCCAGTTACAGCACAAAAGAGAACTGTCACCAGGCTCAGTGTAAAACACCTAAGAACCAGTGTGAGTCCCTGGGTTTGTTGTGGCACCAGGAGATAGCATAAGGATTTCATTTTGTCATCAGCATGATTTTTATAAACTATGTAAGATTTTATAAACTATGTAGGAGTGTATATTACTGGCATATTAGTTTAAGAGGTTTTTCGTAAAAACAAAACAAGAACTTTCAAGATAGCACATGTGTCTCAGGTCTCCCTGAACTCTGAAGACTACAGTCCCCTCCCAATCACAGCCTGGATGACCTTCCCTCTCATCCCTGAACTCTCTCTTAAAGTCCCTCCAGCAGATCATCCCGTCACACACATGCACCGAGGCCATTCACTCTCAAACCCTGTGTCATCAGCCTGAAAACACCAAAGATGTCAATCAGGATCCCCAGTGCACTCAAAGGAGACCATCACCTCAACGGTCTGAACCCCCAAAGACCCTGGTTCCCTGGGGACTGTGGCCCCTCTGCAACCACAGTCCTCCCTGAGCACAGGCAGGAGAGCAGGTGTGCAGGGATGCACTCAGAGAAAACTGCAGGAGCAGCGGGAAACAGGCCAGACAGGAAGTGCTCTGACCTTCCAACCCTCACTGCAACGTGGCGGACGGGGCTGGAGGATTTCGGGTCCTTGGGAAGCTTCACAAGAGAAAGACAGCAAAGAGTCATCTAACCTTGAATCTGCCTGTGTAGAGAGAGAACGTCAACTTACACAGACCACGTCCTGAGACCCAGAGCTGGCCATTCTTCTTCAGGGTCCTCCCTGGGGACAGAAAGAAAGCCTTTCACTGGACTGTCATGTGATGTCCACACTATGACACCATGATTTCCTTCTCAAGCATCCGCACTCACACTCCTCTCTGACAGCTCATGGCTCCCACACACAAATCAGAAGCAGACAGGAGTCTACACAAAGCCGATTCTGTCCTAACCCCGACAACCACTGCGCAAGGGCTCAACGTGGACGTGTGGACCATAAGCCCATCTGCTTTGACGTTCCTCCAGAAGGGATCCCATCCTCCATCCTGAGCCCTAGATGGGTCCCTCCTCCTACTGTGAGCAGGTCTTCCTACTGGAACCCCACCCTCAGGGCTGACAGGGTGACAGCACCAAACTGTACGTCCTTTGGAAACTGAGAGCTAAGTGAGGCACAGCAAGGCTGGAGGGCCAGGAGGTCTGCAGCTTCAGTTCCCATCTCTAACTACAATTGCAGGGGATTTGATGCGTTCTCCTAGGCAAAACACTAATAAGTATAAAAATATAAGATATTTTTTTAAAGTGTTCATTACCAGAAAGAAAAGATCATATGGAAAATGGGAAGGGGCATTAGTGGAGATAATGTAGATTAACACTGCAGAAAGCCATACTGTAGACTCTCAACAATTACAAACAAAACTGTTACGTGATCCATGGATCCCACTTCTGAGTAGAGATACAAAGGAAATAAAACCAGTATCTCTAGGTGACACTTGCAGTCCTACATTTCTTCCTGCAGAGCTTACACAGCTGTGATACGCAACCCCACCAAGAGATGAGTGGACAAAGCAAATCGAGATTGAGGTTCACGGGCACAGTGGAAAGATATCCAACCATCTACTACAATATGGTGAGCATGGAGGAAAACGAGAGAAATGAGCTAAAGACAAAAAGAAAATGCTGGGGCTGGAGAGAAGGCTCAGCGGCTGAGAGCTGGGATGGCTTTTCCAGAGGTCAGGAGTTCAGTTCCCCGACAGCTCCTGATGCCTGTAACTCCAGTGCCGAAGATCATCTACCTATGGTTCTGTACTCAAAACCGCCCACACATAATTTTAAATAAAAATAATCCTTACACCAAAAGACAAACATCTCACTCATGCAGAACCTGAAACCGTTATCTCACAGGACCAGGTACGATGGTGGGTAACGGGGTGTGAGCGGCTGAGACTGGATGTGCAACACCGTGGTTGAGAGTGGGAGATGCAGACCCGTAAGGCAGTCGGGAAGACGCTGACCAAGGACTACACAATTTCAGCGACATGACACAAGTTCCAGATACCTCATGCAGCACAGAGACTATGATTAGTGGTTTTGAAAAACTCAGAGAGTGCTCACTACAAAAATATGACAGGCAGATTTAGTCATCCCCAAGGACATGAAGACTCCAAATGACCACGTTGTACACAATACGAGAAATTTCATCTCCACGTTAAAGAAAATCTGTTCTACATTAGTTCATTCATTTTCATTTTGTTGTTTTGAGATGGTCGCCCTGTTTTGCCCAGCTATCTGGAACCTGCTAAGTGGACTGAGCTGACCATGAACACAGCTTCTGTCTCTCAAGTGCTGACATTAAGATGTATACCGTAAAACCTACCATTCCCTTTTCTCGAGTCATTTTCTGAAAAACACAGCCCGGGATCACATTATTTCTAACACCCCCTTGTCCTACATAAAACCGAAGAGAAAGAACCCAAAAGTGACCACACAAAGCAACAACGTTAGGTCCTTACTCTGCGGCTGGCACTGCACCAACAGGCTTTACAGCTGTCATTCGGAGGCACACGACAAGCCCAGAGACCCAGAGAAAGGCAGAACCCAGACTCCAACCCAGATACCACGGAGCCACATCTGGACCTGGCCAGTGTCACCCGTTTCCACACAGCCACCCTGACCATTACTAGCTCTCAAAAACGCCGACTTTTGTGCTGTCCCTTTCCCATTCCTGAAATCCTCAGGCGGGAGCAGAAATTGCCTCCCACCTTCATTCTTCCCTGCTTTGAAAACAAGGCCAACCGATGTGTGAGCAAATCGATATAGTAAATCACAGTTTGAAAGCCCGAACACAAACCTCCGAGGCTCCCTCCTGTAACATCTTGGAGAAAGGGAGTGATTGTAGAGAAGCCGTCAAGGGTCTCTGAAACGACTGAAGGACCCCCACCTAGCAGCATTAAGTTAGCAGCAGCAGTAACGCTACTTTGCAAGATTTGGATTTATGAGCAGCATAACTGAAAGCTAGGCCAAGGAGAGTTCAAATTAGAGGCAAGGGCATTGGGACAGACCCCCATCCAGCTTGCCAAGCAGCTTAGCACTAGATAAAAGACCCCCCGCCAAGCTTGTTAAACAACTTAGCACCTGTAATGCCATTTTGCAAAGCTTGTACTAAATATCCAGGGTTTAAACAAAGGGCAGTTTTAGAAGCTGCCAATAAACGAGATAGGGACCCCTGTGGCTTGGGCCAGGGGGAGGACCGGGGGGGGAATACCAAGAATGTGGCCGGGCGTGACACCCTGTCAGCCCTAGATAAGAGCCAAGGCAGCCCACGGCTGAATTCTCGGAAACTAGGGGCTTTGCCCCGCTCTGAGCTCGGCCACATTCAAACTGACCAATGAAAATCTGTAACTACGCCTCTCACGATCATGTGACTATTGAGTGGAAAGGGAGGGGACATTGTAAGGGGCACAATGGTGGAGGCATCAATTTACATATTCCTACCTCACTTATTGATAACTCTGTATTCTAAAACTAAAACCTCGTTTCTCAAAGAGGGAGAAAGCGCAAACTCACTCTTGAATCTCAGATATGTAGCCATAAAGCCCGCACTCTTCTCCAGGCCCTCCTTGTGAACACCGGCCGACGCGGGGAGCCTGAGCAAGCACGAGATCCCACACTGCACATCCTAGTGACACATCCTAGGGAGCACTGTCCTTCACCTCCCACGACTCTCATGGCGGCTGGAGCGCTGAGAAAGTTACGGACTCAACAAGTAGCTGCGCTCCTAGGCGACCCCGGGAGGCGCCTCCGGGCTCAAATGCGCGCCCGCGCTCAAGTCTGGACCTCAGGGGCAGCTCCCATTCAGACTCCGTCCCTGACCTCTCAGCACCGCAGCCTGGTCCTCTGCTTTAGCCGCTATGGCCGTGAGAGAAAGCAGGAGCAGATCCGACTGGCAGAGTGATGCAGACAATGCTCAGTGTACACACACGCACACGGACACACACACACGCGTACACGCAGACACACGCACAGACACCACCCCGCCCGCGCGCCCCGCACGCACCCAGCCCAGTGGCTCCCGCCTTACTCGTGGAGGATTAAGCCAACCAGCAATTTCTTACTCCCACCAGAGAGCTCTGACCGTCCACGGTAGCGCCTGCAGAACGCCGGAAGTTGATATTTTAATCCAGCGCTGCAGCCCCTGGGAAATAGAGTCCCGAAGTCCAGAACGCCTGGAAGCCTAGCGCTCCGCGGGTCGGAGAAATCCCAGCATGCAACTCGGGCCTCCGGGGAGCTGAGCCCAGTGGTTTGTGGGAGTTCCCACGGAGTGCGCGCTTAAAGGGGAGGCTCCCTCGCGCGATCAAAACGTACTTCCGGGTTCCGCGGTAACTTGTCTTCTCTGTGTGGCGTCTACAGGCGAGCGTAAGATTAAAGTGCAGAGGGGCTGCAGGGATGGCTCAGTGGTTAAGAGCATTGCCTGCTCTTCCAAAGGTTCTGAGTTCAATTCCCAGCAACCACATGGTGGCTTACATCACATCCGTAATGGGGTCTGGTGCCCTCTTCTGGCCTGCAGGCATACATACAGACAGGACACTGTATACATAATAAATAAATAAATAAAAAGATTAAAGTGCAGAACTGGAATAAAATCAGATCGAGCCATAACTGCTTTGAGTACGCTTTGCCTGAGACCGGCTGCAGAAGGATTCCACCTCGCTGTGCCATGGGAGGGTCTATGATAAATCTCAAAAGATTGAACTAGAGAATTGGTTGGCTTTAGAGACTTGAAGAGAAAGAGCAGGGCTACATCAGAGATTTCTGTTTGGACGCTTCCAGGGTTCAGTTGAAATTTCAAAATCACTTTTGTTGTTTCGTATATTTAAATAAATCTTTTTTTTTATTAAGAATGGGATAGGAAACTAATGTCAAGATAACAGACGATCCTAGTAATAACAGTAATCATATAAATGTATTATAAATTATCTAAACCTAAGTATAGAGTGTCAGGTGAGATTTGATAACAATCAGACCCAACCATGTGTTAACTACAGAACATATATTAAAGACAAGTACTCTAGCAGGTTAAAGTGGTCTTCCTCACAATACTCAGAAGACTTAAGTCGATTTTAAAATCGAAGCAGATGGAGGACAAAGAACTTTGCCCGTGATAATAAGGATCAGCAGTTCATCTAGTGAACATAAAACTTGTTGTGCAAATTCTCTGAGATTATGGTTTGTGGGCTGGTTTTCTTTGCTTTATGTTTAAAAACCACCTATGAGCCGGGCGATGGTGGCGCATGCCTTTAATCCCAGCACTCGGGAGGCAGAGGCAGGCAGACATCTGTGAGTTAGAGACCAGCCTGGTCTACAGAGCTAGTTCCAGGAAGGCTCCAAAGCCACAGAAAAACCCTGTCTCGAAAAAAACAAAACAAAACAACAACAACAAAAAAACCCCACCTATGAGTGAGTACATGTGATAATTGTCTTTCTGTGTCTGGGTTACCTCACTCAATATAATGTTTTCTAGCTCCATCCATTTTCCTGCAAAATTCAATCTGTCGTTATTTTTTCTGCTGTGTAGTACTCCATTGTGTAAATGTACCACATTTTCCTTATCCATTCTTTGGTCGAGGGGATTTAGGTGTTTCCAGGTCCTGCCTATGACAAACAAAGCTGCTATAAACATAGTTGAGCACATGCCCTTGTGGCACAATTGACCATCCATCCTTTGGATAGATACCCAAAATTGGCATTACTGGGTCTTGAGGAAGGTTGTTTCCTAATTTTCTGGAAATCACCACACTGACATCCAAAGGGGTTGTACCAGCTTGCATTCCCACCAGCAATGCAGAAGTGTTCCCTTTTCCCCACAACCTCTCCAGCATAAGTTGTCACCAGTGTTTTTGATCTTGGCCATTCTTACAGGTGTAAAATGGAATCTCAGAGTTGTTTTGATTTGCATTTCTCTGATGACTAAGGATGTTGAGCATTTTCTTAAGTGTCTTTCAGCCGTTTTAGATTCTTCTCTTGAGAGTTCTCTTTTTAGATCTGTACTCCATTTTTAATTGGATTATGTGATCTTTTGGTGTCCAATTTCTTGAGTTCTTTGTATATTTTGGAGATCAGACCTCTGTCTGATGTGGGGTTAGTGAAGATCTTTTCCCATTCTGTAGGCTGTCGTTTTGTCTTATTGACCGTGTCCTTCGCATTACAGAAGCTTTTCAGTTACAGGAAGTCCCATTTATTTAATTGTTTCTCTCTGTGTCTGTGCTGCTGATGTTATATTTAGGAAGTGGTCTCCTGTGGCAATGTGTTCAAGTGTACTTCCCACTTTCTCTTCTATAAGGTTCAGTGTGGCTGGCTTTTTGTTGAGGTCTTTGATCCATTTGGACTTGAGTTTTGTGCATGGTGATAGATATGTGTCTGTTTTCATTTTTCTACATGTTGATATCCAGTTATGCCAGCACCATTTGTTAAATATGCTTTCTTTTTTCCATTTGATATTTTTTGCTTCTTTGACAAAAATCAGGTGTTCGAAGGAGTGGATTGATATCTGGGTCTTCTATTTGGTTTCATTGGTCCTCCTGTATGTTCTTATGTCAATACCAGGCTGTTTTCAGTACTGTAGCTCTGTAGTAGAGTTTGAAGTCAGGGACTGTGATACCTCCAGAAGTTCTTTTATTGTACAGGATTGTTTTGGCTATCCTGGGTTTTTTGTTTTTCCATATGAAGTTGAGTACTGTTCTTTCGAGGTCTGTGAAGAATTTTGCTGGGATTTTTATAGGCATTGCATTGAATCCTGTTTACTTTCTTAAAGTTTTTTCTTTTTTATCTCCCATGAAAAAGGTTGATGTGCCTACGACTGTTAAGCCAGCTGTGCCACTCTGACCAGGAGTGGGATGAGGACAGACACACTCTTATCATTTTTGGTCTAGGTTCCATTTTAAAATGTATTTCTCCTTCTTCCCCATTATGTAAGTATACATGGGGCGGAGTGTGTACCATGATGCATAAAAGGTGTTTCTCAGTTGGAAAGCAGCGGAAGAGGCACATTTAGTCAAAATATTAGTATGTGCCAACTGAAGAGTCCAAGAATAAGATTATAGAATGAAGAAATAAAGGAGAGAATGAGGGCAGACTGTCAGCAGCCTTTTCAGCACTTTAAGGATTAACTATTAACAGTGGCTCACTTTGCTTTACAACCCACAGCTGTCTGCAAGGCTGAAGCAGCCCTCTTCAAACTGAGTCAGCTTTTAGATACCCTTCTCCACCCCCTTGCATTAACTGTTCTAGTGCTCCTCTTCCTTTCATCTCTGTATTGTGGAAGCCAAAAAAATGTAGGTCCATTTTTACCTTGTCTAATGGTCAGAGTTTGGAGATTTGACAAGCGTAGTTGCCTGTCCTAAAGCTGGAGGTGGTTGCTTGGTTCTTTTGAAATTAAGAAAGCTCAATGCCATTCTGACGGGTGGTCAGGATATGCAAATGTACTTCTGTTCCTTCCTTAACTATGAGGTCACCTAGGGAAGGGCAGTCTTCATCATATGTGACCTAGAGAACCTAGAGTGTGTGGCCTAGAGCACCCTCACTCCCTAGACAAGAGAACACTAATGATATGATGCCTTAAGTTGACTGTGTGAGTTCCCCTTGTTAAATAGAGTTATCATGTTAAATAATGTCTTTTCTTACCTTCTCCCCCATTTATGTTGTGTATAAAAGCTGTGGGGAAATAAACGCAGGCAAATTTCAGGATTTCAGTCACTGGAACACCCTCCTGATACTTTCTATGTTTTCTATATTATTTTTATGTGTCTTCATAGTTTTATTTATGTTTTTTTTCAATTCCCATGCCCCTACCCTGGTAAGAAATATTTTTGTTGAGGCCAGTCCTCAACACTGTATCTACACAATACACCTAATGCCACCCTACTGTGTTATGATAGAAAAGTCTTCAAGAGAAATAAACCAGGGGTTTGGATGGCCCTAGGCTTAACAACACATGCTATTCTTGCAATGAACCTGAGTTCAGATTCCAGAACCTACACCAAATGACTCACAATTACTGGTAACTCAGGCTCCAGGCTGACCAACAACCTCTTCTAAACTGCATAGGCACCTGCACTCATATGCACCTGCACTCATAGGCACCTGTACTCATAGGACCTGCACTCATAGGCACCTGCACTCATAGGCACCTGCACTCATAGGCACCTGCACTCATAGGACCTGCACTCATAGGCACCTGCACTCATATGCACGTACTCACAGATTTGCATGTGTACACAAAAAACAAGCTAAAAAATAGGTCTTAAATGACTCACATCATGTTTTTAATTTCTACCAGAAACGTTTCATCTTTAAACCTTGTTGTAAACTACATCTTTGTGCAATATAATATATATAGCCCTTATCCCCAACCCCTATAACTTAATAATCTAATTTTGCCTTATTTTAGATCATCCTGCAAACCTCTTCTGTGCTGTAAACAAGAATTCAGCTCTATCCTACAGCTGATAAACACCTTTGGTAATGTGGCAGGATACAAGATCAACTCCAAAAAATCAGTTGCCTTCCTATACACGAAGGATAAGGAAGCAGAGAGGGAAATCAGAGAAGCATCACCTTTCA
>NW_004949213.1:925433-930317 GCF_000317375.1 Microtus ochrogaster | reverse complement strand
AAAAAAATTTAAAAACTCCTTTTTAAATTTAAGATCTTTAAGACAGATTTTACAAATACTAAGTCATTTGAAAGAAAGGGTTCTAGAATTGCCATAATACCTTCAATCTGGACAGCTGACTCCGGCAGAATCTTAGAATAAATTTAATGAATCCTACATATCCATGGCCAATTGTTAACTATTACCGTTTCTGTAACTGTGTAAGCAGGATGTAATGAATGGGAGCCAGGGTCTGGAAAAGTAACAGTATTCACTGGGAAACCAGAGATTGTTTTCACTATGATTGATGTGGTGCATACCAACAGAAACCTAGAGACCACAACTGGCACAGAAGACTGACATGGAACGTGGTCCCTCGCGCCCCAAACCTGATGAGCACATGTAGAGAGCAGCTGGCCTGGCTTTGGGTTACTCTGAATTGTATGAAGAATCAGCTTTCTGCCTATCACTGAATGGCTCCATTTCAGAAAGCAGGAAACCTGACTCAATTACTCTACCTTGAATTGTAAATGCCATGAAGAAATGATTCTCCACCTTACTAAGTGAACAACCATCTGCCAGCACACCAGCAGGCACAAACTGGTAACTTATTTGTACCAAAATGACACCTGAAAATCTATCGTTCCTGACACCTGAAAGTATCAGTTGTGGAAGATGGGATAACCTCACCTGGGACCAAAAAAAGAGCATCCCAGTACCAAAGTGTGCCAGACACGCTGCCTAGTGAGCATGTCACTCATCATGAGCCTCATTCTCGGGAAAACTACAAATGAAAAATACCTCCAGCTGTCACCAGACTCTAGGCTGGTTTCTCCTGTCCTTGACACCCAGCTCACAAGATTGAGCCTTGGGTGATCTCTGTTCTTGATTTTTTTGTTTTTTGTTTTTCAAGACAGGGTTTCTCTGTGGTTTTGGAGCTGTCCTGGAACTAGCTCTTGTAGACCAGGCTGGTCTCGAACTCACAGAGATCCGCCTGCCTCTGCCTCCCGGGTGCTGGGATTAAAGGTGTGCGCCACCATCGCCCAGCGCTATCTGTTCTTGAACACCTGCACTCCTTGTCATTTTTCTGGTCTCTCCAGACACTTCTATGGGCCTCTGTCAGCTGCGTCTGGACTTCAGCACAGCCTCTTTGAACTCTGAAACCTCTTTAGCACTATCTGAGTCATTTTGTAACCTGAATATTTGTATATTACTGTGTGATGTGTTCATGTGCGATGGAAAACTTCATATTGGTAATCAAGACCAGAATACGAGAGTGGGGCAGTGGTGCAGCACTCAGGAACTCGGAGGATCTCTGTGAGTCCAAGGCCAGCCTGATCTGCAGAATGAGTTCCAGGACAGCCAGAAATACACAGATAAATCCTGTCTCAAAAAAAAATGAACAAACAAAAAAATTGGAATAAAAGAACCTGTTATTGTCAGCAACCAGCTACCAAGCAAAATTGGGATACTTGAAAAATTGTAACCAGCAAGCCAAATCTTGTAAACGTATTGCTTACTCAATAACTGATATCATAGAAACACATGAACATCTTTCCACATCACACACACACATGACTACACATAGCATATGCACAGGTCCATTTATGTTTCCACATAACACAAGCATGAACATACAGTATCTTGCAAAGTGTTAGCTTCCCTCCAGTTTATTTTGGTGGCGTGATGGCTGTTCTTGGTTGTCAACCTGACTGTATCTGGGATGAACTACAGTTCAGAAATGGAGGGCGCATCTGTGAGACATCCCCTGCTTCAAGTGGGAGAACCCACTTCTAGTCCAAATCTTTCAGGTAAGAAAAAACACATCTTTGTTGCGGGGATTCTCCTGCAACTGCCCTGCCTGTTCTAGAATTCACTTTGTAGACTGTAGTAGAATATTAATTTAAGATGCATCACATTTATTTATGCTGTACAGTATTTGTTTAATGATGCAAAGATGTATTGTAATCTTTTACGTTCCATTTCTTTAACTCTGTGAAGCTGTATTAATTTTCCTGTTTAAAACACCTGATTGGTCTAATAAAGAGCTGAACGGCCAAAGCAAGGCAGGAGAAAGGATAGGAGGGGTTAGTAGGCAGAGATAATAGGAGAAATCTGGGAAGAGAAAATCAAGGAATGAAAAAAGGAGAGAACATCAGGGGCTATAAAATCCAGCTATACAGAGCCGGGCGGTGGTGGTGCACGCCTTTAATCCCAGCACTCGGGAGGCAGAGGCAGGCGGATCTCTGTGAGTTCGAGACCAGCCTGGACACACACAGAGCTAGTGCCAGGACAGACTCCAAAGCCACAGAGAAACCCTGTCTCGAAAAACAAAAAAAAAAAAAAAAAAACCCAAAAAAAAAAAATCCAGCTATACAGCAAGCAATAGAGTAAGAAGAAAAGAAATAGAGAAAGGCAAAAGCCCAAAGGAAAAGGTTGATGGAATAATTTAAGTTAGGAAAAGCTGACAAGAAACAAGTCAAGCTAAGACCGGGCATCTGTAGGTAAGAATAAGCCTGCATATGTTTATTTGGGAACTTGTAGGAAAGCCCCCCCCCAAGAGTAAAAGAATAACCAATTACAGTAAATCAGGCTGGTTTAAACTCACAGAGAGCCACCTGCCTCTGACTCCTGAATGCTGGGATTAAGGCTTGCACCATCCTCCCTCCAGCCAATGTTGGCTATTTTTGGTTAATCTTTTATGGGTCACCAGAGAAGATCACTCAGATGGTTTATAGTCAACTAAAAGTCTTTATTCCAACCAGCAAGGACTACACTCTGGTAGTGGGGACCTGTGTAGCTCCAAGCATTTAGAGCAAGAGACTATTAAAAGCAAAACCCACATTCTGTTATCTTGCTCAGCAGATGTAAGGGAAGGTTTTGCCTAAACTGGCAGTTTAACAGAAGCCAAAATAAGCAGTTAGCTGCAAGGAGAGGTTTGTATATGCAGGCAGGTTAACAGAAGCCAGACTAATTAGCTGGGGAATCTTGACCTCTAGTTCCAAGAACAGAGTTTAGTAATTTTCCACAAGGTTCTCCATCAGAAGTAAAATTCTATTCATACCCAAAATGGCTTCAGCAAGAGTAGGTGACAGAGGAGACTGCACTATCATGCCTTGTCACAAATGTATAGTTTGTCTTAATGGTGGACAGAGAGTACAAATTATAGGGTTTTAGCTTTTAAATTTTTATGTATTAAACTCCATTAAAAAGTACTTATTCATCAATAGCTTTGTTTTTTAACTTCACAAAAACACCTAAGGAATGGATTCTCAACAAAAATCCTTTCATATACATTTTCAGTCACCAGACTTTATACAGAATGGAGCTTTTAAAAATTGAATAGTGGAGGAATGCGTGAGTCTTTTCTAAACTATCTGCAATACAATTTGCCTCTTGTATCAGTTACAGGAATGGCAATAAAAGCAAGAACACCATAAAAGTCACTTTACAGAATACAGGCATGAACCAAATGCTTTCTTCAAGGATTTTATATCTGTTGGACCCTGCGTCCACAATTTTGTCTGGTACTGTGCTCACCATTAATCAACTAGACAGAATGTAAAGATTGTGCCTAAACCACAGGAGCCATGGGACAAGGAAGGTGCCTCAGGTAACCCTAGTTCCAATAACTGCTCTTCCTATGTTGGTTGTATAGTGTTTGGTAAATTAAATTTATTTAAAAAACAAGAGTACATCAAGAACATGATGGCTACCCTATATTTCTGACATTCAAAGGTATCCAAAAGAGTATCATCTCTGAACAACAGACTTCCCACAATCTCACTCTCTAAGGCTTTCTCCTCATCAAAAATACATGAATACTTTGATGCTGACCAAATCTTAGGGCACATTCTTTTTAGTCACAGTCTTGCCA
Organism: Microtus ochrogaster; assembly: GCF_000317375.1. Lineage (NCBI taxonomy): Eukaryota > Metazoa > Chordata > Mammalia > Rodentia > Cricetidae > Microtus > Microtus ochrogaster. The sequence continues at coordinate 926,461 of NW_004949213.1, read as the reverse complement.
ATGAGTACTCTGATGTTCAGTAAAATTTCCATATAAAAGACTTGTCCGCCTTCCTTACATGCATAGGACTACTGATGATGCTGTGTAAGCTCATCATTCACAATAAGGCTTTCCCACATTCTTCATATTCACAGGGTTTCAGGTCTAGAAGGGCTCTCTGATGAGGTTTAAGAGCTAATTCTATAAATGTTCCCACAGTTCTTGCATTCACAGGATTTTACACCAGCATGGATTCTTTATGTTGAAGAAGGCCTAAGCTCAAATTGAAGGTTTTTCCACATTCTTTACAGGGACAAAGAGTTTTATACCAGTATGAATTCTCCATGGTGTAGTAACAGCTGAACTAAATATAAATATTTTCTGAAATTTCTTATATTCATATGGTTTGTCATCATAATGAACTCTCCAATATACAATATACAGCTATCTTAGAATTGCCGAAGGCCTTCACATTCCTTACATCATAAGGCTTCTTACTACTATGAATTTTAGCATGTCAAACCAAGCTTGATTGTCACCAAAGGGCTTCCCACATTAACACTAGTAAGGTTTCCCACCAGTGTGAATTCTCTGATGTACTTTAAGGTCTCCACCACGAGTAAAGAACTTCCCACATTGTGTACATTCATAAGGATTCTTGCCAGTATGAATTTTAAAATGTCCAAGAAATTGGTAATGATACTGAAAGGCTTCTCCACATTCCTTACATTGAAAGGGCTTCTCACCAGTGTGGATTCTCTCATGAATCCTAAGGCCTGTACCACGAATAAAGCCCTTTCCACATTCCTTGCACTGAAAAGGCTTTACATCAGTATGAATTCTCTGATGTTGTGTAAGTTGGTACTGAAGTCTGAATGCAGACCCACACTGTTCGCATGCAAATGATTTCTCTCCAGAATGAATACTCTGGTGCCGAGTGAGCTGTGCCAGGACAGTGAAGGCTTTTCCACACTCCTTACACTGAAAGGGTCTCTCACCAGAGTGAATTTTCTGATGCTGCATGAGGTTTGAGCGACGATTAAAGGCTT
>NW_004949213.1:920476-924678 GCF_000317375.1 Microtus ochrogaster | reverse complement strand
TTAAAGGCTTTCCCACACTCTTTACATTCATATGGCTTCACACCAGCATGAATAATTCTGTGTTGAAAAAGAGTGGAGACACGATTGAAGGACTTCCCGCATTCCTCACATTCAAATGGTTTCGTACCTGTATGAATGGTTTTATGGTACTTAAGCAGGTTGGGAAGATGAAAAGCTTTTCCACACTCATCACATTCAAAAGGTCTCTCACCACTGTGAGACTTCTGATGTCTTGTAAGTTGTTGGTGGAGTCTGAAGGCTTTTCCACATTCCTTACATTCATAGGGTTTCTCTCCAGTGTGAATAGTCTGATGTTGAACAAGATTTGAACTACAACCAAAATACTTCCCACACTCTTTACATTCATAGGCTTTTACTCTGTTGTGAGTAAGAGTCTGGCAGGTGTAAGCAGGCAGTTTTTCCTTGTTACTAATCTTTATATCAGCATCTCCTTGACAACTCTGTAGTCTCTTGAATGCATTATAGTTGGGACCATGACTAAAACTGGAGCCCTGGAGATCAAGAGATTTATTTAATTGCTGCATGCTCTGATTGGGCAGATTTATATTATAAATATGGCTTTCTGGAGATATAGTTTCAGCTTCATAACATGACTCCATATCTGAAAGAGAGAATAAAGCAAAAATACATTATTTCTCTACAACACACACACACTCCATTAAATGAATGGCCACACTCCAACATATTTTCAGATAAGCTGAGCAGGAGCAAGGAGAACAGCAATCACAAAAGGCAGAAGTAGGACAGGTTAGAAATGGGAAGGCATGTTTGCTTGACAAGATTATAAGTAACTAGAGTGAACTAGTTTTGCATATCTATTTCTATACTACTAGAAACACATACCCTGCAATGAAGGTTTTTGAAGCTGAGGATATGTAAAAGTCAACCCCAATCTGATGGCACTGTGTTATTATTGCCTGCTCAAAAATGAACTGTTGTATCCCAGTCCTTAGTGTTCAGATGTTACTAATAAGTTACACAGGTCCCCTGTGATGGCTAAAGAAACTTAATATGGAGACAGACATTCCTTAAGGGTCACCGACCTTCTGCACTGGAATACCTGGGAGATCCTAGTGACCTGCAAGTGAGATAACAGGAAACTGGGCCAGGAAATGTTAACCCTTGCTTTTGCTTCTGGAAAATTTGTGTATCTCTCAGAAAACAAACCAAACAAGAAACAAAACAAAATAATTACTTGCATATGGCTGTGGAATAGAGGTGAGATGGTCTTTTCTTACTAGATAGCAGGAAACAAAGAAACAACTGAGGGAAGTAAAACGATGTTCCTGCCCAGCTGTGGAATCCAGGAATCCAGATAGTGGTAATGCACGCCTTTCTGATGTCTGCTTTAAAACCCCACCTACCACGCATGTGCACAGCATGCTACTCTGTTCTAAGGCTGCAATCCTTCTGCTAGTAGTGGAATGCATCCATTCAATCTAAATTTGAATAGGCTCTAAGTCTTTGGTCTTTCCCAATGGATTTGAATGTCACAACACACCAAACCAAGGGGGGGAAGTATACCACAAAAAATACATATCTGTCACGACAAGGAAACTAGTTTGAACTTGAAATTCTTTTTGTTTGCTTGTTTTTTTGTTTGTTTGGTTTTTTTTTTTTTTTTTTTTGAGACAGGGATTTTATTTTCCCTCAGGGCTGTCCGAGAACTCACTCTGTAGACCAGGTTTTCCTGGAACTCAGAGATCCACTGTCCTCTGCCTCTTGAGTGCTGGTATTAAAGAAGTGCACCACTAACTCCTGCACTGGACTTGGAATTCTTAAAAATTAAAAGGGGGTATTAATATGTAGTGGTATTGGTAGACAACTGTAATCCCAGCAACAAGGAGTCATAGGTAACAGGGCCATGAATCTTGGGCCATCTTGGGTTACACTGTGAGACATTGTTTGAGAAAAACAAAAACAAGCTAAAAAGAAAAAAAAATGGGGAGAGAATTCATTACAATTTTAAAGAACACTAAGGAACTCCAGTCAGGGAAGAAGGTACGCTAAGTGCAGATCTTTATATCCTGCCTATCCACCAATTCCAATTTCCTCGTCTCATCCCTAGCTCTGTAGCAGAACACCTTTCCACAGATGTGGTGGAGTGGATATGTAGGTTCCCGTGGGCCACTGAAATGAAGACTAGAGACACTTGAGAACTGACTTAGCCTTTTGAGCCTACAGGGACTCTTTCACAGACTGTAGCACTTTCCCTTTGCCCAGGGCATTTTCATCTTTTCCCATATGTACAGTTCAGCCAGCTGGTTTCCATATGCTCAAAACAACCCGAATGAAGCTTTCAAAAGTACAATGCCAAACGCAAATACCTGATTCAGGGGTACCATAGTTTTCCAGGTTGCCCCTAACCAAGTTCTGCATAGGCTTTGTATACTTGGGAAACTCTCAGACAAGATTCACATAGGGCAACAAAAGGTATCTGTAACACAAAGGATGGACTAGGGCTAGATGCTAACTCCAGAGCTAGATCAGGTGTGGCCAGTGGGGACTGGTGCTAGCTGCTAACTCTCTGGTGCAAGGCCAGCAGGAAATTCTGCAACACCACCTGCTGTGGACTCCCCTTCATTCCCGCCCTGATCGCCAGTCAATCACACAGATCGATACTTCCCAATTTTCTTGTTCCCACTGCTTTACCCCAACTCCCAATCCAACAGGCATTCTCTGGAAACCAAAAGGTCACTCTAGTGACAGGCAGACTAACTACAGATCTTCACCTCTCCCTCTATTCCGGCAAATCCAATCCCCAGTCTCATCTCCAAATCTGTAGTCGACCATCTGCTGTGGCCTCTCCTAACTCTCTTTTCCTATTCCCCAGGGGGCTAAGAAGATCCTAGTGGAACACCTGCTTTCTCCCTCCTGTAGTCCATCCAACACCACCTACCTAGTCTATCCAGCTCCCAAGACATTTCACCTGGCCCCAGTGGCCATACTATGCACAGGGTCTGCCCCGCCCAAGCTGTGCCAGGTGCTTTCTGCATAACTTTATCAGGGCCTCCAGTTTAGTGTTTTATGGGATTCATACATGTGTAAACAAGCGTGTTTCTGTTTCTTGTGCCTTCTCTTGGGTGGTATCTATTCTATTTGTTTATTTTGCCAACTCCAATGTGTTAGTTTTGTTTTAGCCTACTTTATTTTATTATATTGTATTTTATTACTACCCCTTCGAAGCATGCATGTTTTCCAAGAGAGAGAAATGGAGTAGATGCAGATAGGAGGTGAAGTGAGGAGGAACTGGGAGGAGCAGAGGGAGGTGAAGCCAAAGGCAGCATATAATCTGTGGGGGAATCTATCCTAATAAAGGGGGGAATGCACGTGGGTTCTGGGGCTCATCTGTCTCTCACTTGTACTATGTACACGGTTAACCATGTTTAACCATGTGAGGGCATGGAAAACACACTGTTTTCACTGTTTGTTATGTATCCACTAGAGTTGTCCACTGGAAAACAGAACGGAACCACACTGTAATTCCGATACTGTCTGGAAATATATAAGCTTCAGAAAAAAGTATACAGTAGAAAGAACACAGAAAACATAGAAGAATAGAGAATAAAGAAAAGTCATCAAGACACAGCGTGACTGTCATTTTCCCTTAACTCTCTCAGATTAAAAAAAAAAGTGCTGCTGGAGGCTGGGTCCCATTCCCCTCACCCCCCCAAGCAGTTATACTCTCTCTTTTGCCTGGAGCTTGTCAAGTAAACTAGGTGGAGTTGCCAGGAAAACAAGGGATCTGCCTCTTCCATCTCCCCAGTGCAGCAGTGAGAGCATAGGCTACACCATCACACCTTGTTTAGAGGGTTTATGAAGACACAGAATTAGATTGTTTGCTATGCATCACAGTTTACTGCATTCACTGGTGGTCAAAGTATCTTACTATTGGATCAGCAGTCAAAGACACTGACTGCTCTTCCAGAGGACCTGGGTTCAAGTACCAGCCCCAGGGGATCTGATGCTCTCTTATGGCCCCTTTGGGTACCTGCACACACACAAGCAATAATAAAATACATTTAAAATGACACAAAGAGGGTAAGTGCTCCAGTACGAGGGAAGAGGGGAGAACAACCTAGACTCATGAACTAGCAGCCCCTGTGGCGGCTTCTGCTATGACCTTGACTTCCTTCCCAGGTCTCAGGCACATTCTTCCACAGGCCCTGGCACTCTGAAGG
>NW_004949213.1:916696-917552 GCF_000317375.1 Microtus ochrogaster | reverse complement strand
AGAGAAGGGAAAGGACTCAAGGGTGGGAGGAGCCACATGGAGATGCTCAAGGCACCTGACTGCACGAGCTCCCCCAGGAAAGGAGGACTGTGGCCTACACATCCAATAGAGATGTGCTTCCATTCCATCCACCCTTCACATCCAATAGAGGTGCGCTTCCAATCCATCCACCCTACACATCCAATAGAGGTGCGCTTCCATTCCATCCACAGCCTTCCGGTTATTCATAGAATAAAAGGGTAGACTATTGAATCTACTCTGAAAAGAAGGATACAGATATCTGGGAGGATACAGATATAATAAGATAAAAAGGAAGTTTTGAATTTACTTTTAAAAAGCAACTACTAGTTTTAAATGTTTTACATGGGATTTGGACTTTTGTACATCGAATATCAATTTTTTATATTGAGCTTAATTTTGTTAGAACATAATGTATATATACATTTCTACTCCTGTTCAAGGTACTGTACCAATAAAAATCATTTAGCAATGTAATGTAAATTTCTAGTACTTGAAGTTATTATTATCAACTGTTTAGGATAATAAGGAAATGCAGGTTAGTAGTTAATCACTTATTATAATCAAACTTGTAGTCACATTAGATATGTTTTCAAGATCAAACAAAGATATATTTTAGATAGACAGGTCATCTTGAAACACTTCAGAGATCTACAGATTATGGCATTTAAGATGTTTTAATAATCTAGGTTCTTCTTTTTTGACAATGAGACATGTCTGCTCCTGGCAGCACCAATCTACTTCAGAGAAGATAATGGGCATTGAAGGAGTGTCACATGGAGTTTACTTTCTTTGTGGCAAAAGTAAGTTGCTAGGCAATAAAATGCCCTTGCCTTGA
>NW_004949213.1:912959-915782 GCF_000317375.1 Microtus ochrogaster | reverse complement strand
TCTCTCTCTCTCTCTCTCTCTCTCTCTCTCTCTCTCTCTCTCTCTCTCTCTCTCTCCCCCCTCCCCCCAGTGGTCCCTGCTCTACAAAGCTGAGCTTGGACTTCTTGTTCCTGTTTTGTGAGTTTTTCCCTTAAAATAAAGTTAAATATATTTGATCTATATTTTAGCTAGCCTGGTTTTTTCTTGACCCGAGATAATTCAACAGTACACATTTAATCCCAGTCCTAGGGAGTCACACACCTTTAATCCCAGCACTAGAGAGAACACAAAATGGGAGAAGAGAGGTTTAGTCTGTTTAGTTTGTGATCGCCCAGCCTTGGTACATGTAAGACTTCTGTAGTGGCTTGGCTGCTTTGCTTTTCTGGTTTTCAGATTCAACCCTAATTTCTGTCTCTGGGTTTTTAAATTCCTGCTACAAGTTATACTGCACAAGACAGAACTGTCACCCAGGATCAGTGTAAAATACCCAAGTTTATTACCATATCAGAAGGATTTTTGTAAACTATGTAAGAGTCCATATTGCTGGTATAATAGGTTTAACCTTTTTGTCCTTTTAGAAAAAAACTAAGACCTTCAAGATGGCACATGTGTCTCAGGTCTCCCTGAACTCTGAAGACTACAGTCCCGTCTCAATCACAGTCTGGATGACCTTCCCTCTCATCCCTGAACTCTCTCTTAAAGTCCCTCCAGCAGATCATCCCGTCACACACATGCACCGAGGCCATTCACTCTCAAACCCTGTGTCATCAGCCTGAAAACACCAAAGATGTCAATCAGGATCCCCAGTGCACTCAAAGGAGACCATCACCTCAACGGTCTGAACCCCCAAAGACCCTGGTTCCCTGGGGACTGTGGCCCCTCTGCAACCACAGTCCTCCCTGACCACAGGCAGGAGAGCAGGTGTGCAGGGATGCACTCAGAGAAAACTGCAGGAGCAGCAGGAAACAGGCCAGACAGGAAGTGCTCCAACCGTCCAACCCTCACTGTAACGGGGCGGACGGGGCTGGAGGATTTTGGGTCCTTGGGAAGCTTCACAAGAGAAAGTCATCTAACCTGGAATCTGCCTGTGTAGAGAGAGAATGTCAACTTACACAGACCACGTCCTGAGACCCAGAGCTGGCCATTCTTCCTCAGGATCCTCCCTGGGGACAGAAAGAAAGCCTTTCACTGGACTGTCACTTGATGTCCACACTGACTATGACACCATGGTTTCCTTCTCAAGCATCCCCACTCACACTCCTCTCCCACGGCTCATGGCTCCCACACACAAATCAGAAGCAGACAGGAGTCTACACAAAGCCGATTCTGTCCTAACCCCGTCAACCACTGCGCAAGGGCTCAACGTGGACGTGCGGAGCATAAGCCCGTGTGCCTTGACGTTCTTCCAGAAGATGTCGGCAGAAGGGATCCCATCCTCCATCCTGAGCCCTAGACGGGTCCCTCCTCCTACTGTGAGCAGGTCTTCCAACTGGAACCCCACCTTCAGGGCTGACAGGGTGACAGCACCAAATTGTACGTCCTTTGGAAACTCAGGGCTGAGTGAGGCAGAGCAAGGCTGGAGGGGCAGGAGGTCTGCAGTGCAATCCTCAGGCAGTGTTCAGCAGTCTGGACCCACTTTTAGTAAATGGAATCCTACACCATGGAGCACTTTCCTGAGAACCTTTGCTCTCTATGGTCATGGCTTATGTTGTACCAATAACCATGAATCCTGACGAAGATAATTAGCTGAAAAACATGTTATCAGAGGACACGAATGTGAATTGTTCCCCATTTCAATAATTATGAGATATTTTACACACACACAAGAAATTCAAGATGTCATAAGTCTTTAAATTCTAGAATTCAGTTTCTCAACCTCACCATGCTGACACAATGATTGTGTGTTGGGCTGGGAGGACTATCTTGTGCTCTGTACAGTGTTCAGCCGCATTCAAGCTGTACTCACAAGAACTGCACAACACACACAGCCTCAAACTCCCTAAAATGCTGGCCTGGGGAAGAGCATTACGAAATGGGGAATGAGTGCTCTAGTTCTACAGGTTCTTTCCATATCCTTTTGGATGTTTGTTTAATTGTTTGGGGCAGAGCACTGTATATTCCTGACTGTCCTCAACTCTTACTCCTTCCTCCAACTCCCATGCTGAGATTGCAGCCATACACCACTATGTCCAGCTCTCAAGTACACATGTGGTAATATAATGAAATCATACATTTTTTATCTCCCCACAAAATTCATAGACAAATTTTCATTTTATCTTTCCTTCCCTCATGCCTCTGCATATAGCAGGCTAGCTAGCCTTTCAGGGTGCTCTTGGCTCCACCTCCCGTCTTGCAATAGGAAGGCTGGGGTTAGAGCTGTCTCTGGCCCCACATAGTTTCATGCCTGAGCACCGGACACAGTGAGCCATCGCCCCAGCCCCCACTGATACATTTCTCTGATAGTTTAGTGTGTGACCTCATGACCTTTATGACTGTGCTTCATGAAGTGTGTGAGCCCAAAGGCCACAAATAAAAGTACAGGAAGTCCTGCTGGATGTGGTAGCATAAGTCTATATTGCCAGCACTGGGGAGGCAAGAGGCATGAGGCTTGTTCACAGTTCCAGGAGTTCCAGGCCAGCCTCTTCAGTGAGTGGTGCTGGCAAAACTGAATATTACCATTCAGGAGAACGACACTAGACCTTTGGTGACATCACATGCAAAGTCAACTCAAAACAGAAACAGATCAGAATTTAAGAACTGAAACTAAAACTACTAGAAAAATACAGAGAGGAAAGTCTCCATGACACTGGACTATAGAAAATACACAGAGAAAAGCCTCTATGA
>NW_004949213.1:911557-912644 GCF_000317375.1 Microtus ochrogaster | reverse complement strand
GGAAAGTCTTCATCACAGTGGATGTTTTGGGCATTACTACAAAACACAAGCGACAAAAGCAAAACGGACAAATGGGATTAATATCAAACTAAAAGCTTTGCACAGCAGATGAAACTATGACCTAGATAATGGAGAGAAAGGGAGAAAGTATTTTCAAATTACACATCTGACGCGCAGTTAACGTCTAAACTCCAACACGGTGACGTTGACTTTTTAAGGAATGCAGACAATTCAGTGACGAAGACACATGCTACTTAAGAAATAGGCAAACGTACAAAAATGACATTTCCTCCCCTGGAACACCAATGTGACCTACTAGTGGTACATGAAAAATAAGCATAGGTACACATTTGAGAGGCCTCCTCGAGACAGAAAAAGTGTCAGTTACCAGTGGGCTGGAGAAAGAGATGGACCAGTGGTATAGAGTATTTCATACTCTTGCAGAGGGTGTGGGTTCGATTCCCAGCACCCCGGTGGTGACTCACAACCATCCCTAACTCCACTTTCAGGAGATCTGACACCGTCTTCTGGCCTCCATGGCACCAGGCAAGTATATGCTACACGTCAGTTGTCTAGGGAAAACACGCACAAATGTGAAAAAAAAACTAAATAAAAATTTTAAAGTGACCATATCAGCAAGATAGCATAATGAGTACAATGATGTGGAAAAAGCACATTATTGGAGGAAATGCAAATTAATACAGTCATTGTAGAAAACAGCATGCTGTAGGCCAAAACAATTATGAATAAAACTTACAAACAGTCCATGGATGACACAGGGGAAATACAATCAGTATCTCCAAGAGACACTTACAATCCTGCATTTCTTCCTGCAGAGCTTACACAGCTGTGATTCACAACCCCACCAAGAGATGAGTGGACAAAGCAAATCGAGATTGAGTTTCACGGACGCAGTGGAAAGATATCCAACCATCTACTACAATATGGTGAGCATGGAGGAAAACGAGAGAAATGAGCTAAAGACAAAAAGAAAATGCTGGGGCTGGAGAGAAGGCTCAGCGGCTGAGAGCTGGGATGGCTTTTCCAGAGGTCAGGAGTTCAGTTCCCCGACAGCTCCCGATGCCTG
>NW_004949213.1:909937-911062 GCF_000317375.1 Microtus ochrogaster | reverse complement strand
TAAAAAAAAACTGTTCTACATTAGTTCATTTTCTTTACCTTGTTATTGGTTTTGAGACCGGGTTTACTGTGTAGTCCAGCTAGGCTGGAACTGACCGTACGGCTAAAATGACCATCAAATACAGACATTCACCTGCTTTGCCTCTCAGGTACTCATTTTAATGTACACCACAAAGCTTACCTTTTATTAACCATTTTCATAAAAATACAGTCAGTAATCCCATTATTTCTAACACGCCCTCGTACTGCAGAAAACCGAAGAGAATGAACTCAAATGAGCACAGAGAGCGACAACTAAACACATTGGGTCCTTACTCTCGGCTGGCACTGCACCATCAGGCTTTACAGCTGTCATTCGGAGGCACATGACAAGCCTAGGGACCCAGAGAGAGGCAGAACCAAGACTCTGAGATACCACAGAGCCGCATCCCCATGTTCAACCACAGCACTGCACAACTCGATCGGGCCAATATTACCCGTTTCCATACACAGACACCCTGACAATTACTAGGTCTCAAAGACGGCAAATTTTGTGCTGTCCCTTTCCCGTTCCTGAAATCCTCAGGAGGGAACAGAAATCGCCTACCACCTCCATTCTTCCCTGCTTTGAAAGCAGGGCCTTAAAAGATCAAAGGCCACCCAAATGTGATGTCATCGAAACAGCGATTTAGCAAGTCAGGGATTGAAAGCGCTAAGGCTAACCTCTGAAGGTTGTTTTTTTAAATTTTTAAAAATATTTATTTACTTATTTTGTTTACAGTGTTCTGTCTACATGTATGCCTGCAGGCCAGAAGAGGGCACCCGATTTCATTACAGATGGTTGTGAGCCACTATGTGGTTGCTGGGAATTGAACTCAGGACCTCCGAAAGAGCAGTCAGTACTCTTAATCTCTAAACCATCTCTCCAGCCTGACTCTGAAGGTTCTTATAACCTCTTGGAGAAAGGGAGTGATTGTAGAGAGAAGATGTCAAGGGTCTCCGAAATGATCATGTGACTATTAAGTGGAAAGGGAGGGGACAATGTAAGGGGCACAATGGTGGAGGCATCAATTTACATATTCCTACCTCACTTACTGACAATTCTATATTCTAAAACTAAAACCTCGTTTCTCAAAGAGGGAGAAAG
>NW_004949213.1:905666-909515 GCF_000317375.1 Microtus ochrogaster | reverse complement strand
GCACACACATGCACACACGCACGCACCAGAGCACACACGTACACACACCACCATCCCTACACACTCGCTTACATCACCATCCACCCACCCCACACCACCGCTCAAACCCAGCCCGCTGGCTCCCCCACACTCACTGGAGAATTACACCAACTACAACTTCTTCCTCCTACCAGAAAGTTCTGACCGTCCCCAGTACCTCAACCAGGACACCGGAAGTTGATATTTTACATCCAGCCCGGAGGCTCCTGGGAAATGTAGTCCCGATTAACAGAAATCCAGGAGGCCTACAGCTTCGGAGATATCCCAGCATGCAACTTGAGCAGCCCGTCTGGGAACTTCGCCCAGTGGTTTGTGGGAGTTCCCACGGTGTGCGCGCTTAAAGGGGAGGCTCCCTAGCGTGGTGGTGGCGCAGGCCTTTAATCCCAGCACTCGGGTCCCAGAGGAGAGCTCGAAGCCAGTTTGGTCTACAGATTGAGTTCTAGGGCAGGCTCCAAAGGTACCGAAAAACCCTGTCTCAAAAAAAAAAAGTTACTTCCGGGTTCTTCGTGTAATTTATTTTCTCTGCTATGAATCGTACAGACGAGCCTAAATTTAAAGTACAGAATTTGAATAAAATTAGATCAGGACGCCAGGCGGTGGTGGCGCACACCTTTAATCCCAGCATTTGGTAGGCAGAGGCAGGCGGATCTCTGTGACTTTATGGCCAGCCTGGTCTACAGAGTAAGTTCCAGTACAACCAGGCTATTACATACAGGAACCCTGTCTCGAAAAACAAACCAAAACAAACAAGAAAAAAAGCTCGACACTTAACTGCTCTGAATACGCTTTGCGTAAGACTCTGGAGTAGGATTCCACCTCACTGTGAGACAGTGGGACTATGATAAATTTGAAAAGACTGAACTAGAGAATTGGTTTGTTTGGTTGGTTTAAAACAAGAGTACTTAACATCACAGATTTCAGAGAATCAGATGAGCCAGGCCCTTCCATGGTTCAGTGTCCATGCTATTTACACAAGAAAATATTATTGAGGACTGAATGGTCCAAGAATAAGAATATAAAAATATAAACCGGGCAGTGTTGGGACAGGCTTTTAATCCCAGCACTTGGGAGGCAGAGGCAGGTAGATCTCTGTGAGTTCGAGGCCAACCTGGTCTATGGAGTAAGTTCCAGGACAGGCTACAGAGCTACAGAGAAACCCTGAATCGAAAAACCAATATACACACATGCCTAGGAGAATAAGAACAGACTGTCAGCAGCTTCCTCAGTAGTTTAAGGATTAACTATTAAGAGTGGGTTACTCTGCTTTACAACCCATAGCTCTGTTTACAAGGCCAAAGCATCTGTCTGCAAACTGAGAGCTAACCTACAGATATGAGCTGTGTCAACTTTTAGGAAATAGATATATGACCTCTGGGTTATGCATTATCCCTGCTATGTGAAACTGGCAGCATCAAAGGGGAGACCACAGAGCTTCAGTAAACACCACCTGAAAGTACCAAGAAAGACAATAGATTAAGTCACTAGTTTAACTGAAAAACTCTGTTAATGGAGATTGTAAAGTAAGGCTATCTGTATTTGAGATTTACCTTGAGATTATAAAAATTCCTTTGTTAGCTGGGCGGTGGTGGTGCATGCCTTTAATCCCAGCACTCGGGAGGCAGAGGCAGGCGGATCTCTGTGAGTTCGAGACCACCCTGGTCTACAAGAGCTAGTTCCAGGACAGGCTCCAAAACCATATAGAAATCCTGTCTCGAAAAACCAAAAAAAAAAAAATCCTTTGTTCAGACCTAATGCTGGTGCCCCTACTGTAAAAAGGTGGGTTCAGAAACCAGCCTTTGCCACAGCCTTACAGAAGCCATCTCTGGCTGTGGTCTCAGCTAGCTGATAAGCTTTTTGTGCCCCATGGAGATTTTTTTTTTTTCGAGACAGGGTTTCTCTGTGGTTTTTGGAGCCTGTCCTGGAACCCATGGAGATTTTTTATTTTATCTTTTTATTTTTTCCTGGATTCTGGTTTCTGGAATAAAGTTTGATTCTTGGTTTTAGACTTTGGTGGTCTGTCCCCATCTTTGCACAACCCCCCTGAACCCAACAAGGACCACGTTGGTATGTGACACAAGAGCTGTGACCATGTTGAAGGATGACAGATTAGCATGTGGCAATATCCTAAACAAACTCAGAAGAACTCTTCCCTTTTGTAGAAAAAAACCCTACTTTTGTGGTAACACAACACTATTGAACTTTCAAAGTCACTTTTGTTGTTTATTTACACATTTTTTTCATTCCAGAACGTTATGAGGAACAAATTTCAAGACAGTTGATGTCCCTAATAAGACCACTAAGTGTATGAAATGAATTATGAGTGCCCGAGAAGATGAATGTGTAAGTTGTCAGATTGGTCTGGAAACATGCAAGCCCAACTGTGTTCTACAGAAAATATATTAAAGGTACGTACCATAGCATATTCAATGTGATGATCTTCACAATAGTTAAGAGAAGACTGAAGTCGACTTTAACATTGAGGGAGCTGGGGACAAATAATATTGCCAGTGAAAATAAAGAGAGCAAGGGCATGGTATGACATGGCTTTTAATCCCTGCACAGGAGATGCAAAACCAGATGGTTGTCTGTGAGTTGAAGACCAACTAGGAGGAGTTCAGCTAAGACTGTATAGTGAAACCCTGCCTAAATATTAAAATAAACTCATGGTATACTCCTAATGGTATAGCTTCAAAGATGAAGGAGGGGGAAACTTAGAGCATTATTATGGAATGACAGCCAAATCTACCATCATATTCAAATGTTTTCAACCTCACTGATGAACAAGCCCAGAAAAGCACCAGGGCATTGTCGAATTGCACAGCATTTCAGCTATGAATGCTGTCAGAATCAAAATGGAGACAGTGAAACATTAATGGAACCAAGGGTGTCTTGAAGGGAGGGCTTTCATCCTCACACAACTACGGCAAAAATGGTTCCTAGACGCCTTTGAAGTCCATAGTGGTACTCAAGGCCCACATGACCTTACACACGAAAGATGCTTCTGTGAGTACATCTGTTGGTTCCGTTTCTCTAACTACAGGATGATGTCATTTTGTCATTGCTTCTTGTAGCCAAGGATGTTCCAAAACCACTTCTGTTTCCTACACTTCACCTTTACAAACCCTTGCTTCCCTGATCTCCCCGAATTATCAAGGTGCTCTATTGTACATCTTCTATATTGCAATCCTCTGATTGCCCCTGAACTATTTTAAGACATCTATTCTCTCTGGTTTTTTTTTATTGGTGTACTTTCTTATGTATACACACTTGTGGGGGGAGGACTTGGTTCCTGGTATTCTTCTTTACCACTCTCCACCTTATTTTTTGAAAGAGATTTTCAGTGACCCAAGAATGCCCAGTTTACTAGATAAGCTCACCAGTGAGGTTCTACCATCCACCTGATCTAGACAATAAGCTCTGCAGACGCTTGGTTTATGTTCCTACATTGGGCTTTTTTATTATTGATATTCATTGAGCTCTACATTTTTTTCTGCTCCCCTACCTGCCTCTTCCTTACTCCCTTAAGCCATCCCCTAAGGTCCCCATGCTCCCAATTTACTCAGGAGATCTCGTCTTTTGATACTTCTCATGTAGATCAGATCTATATATAAGTCTCTCTTAGTGTCCTCATTGTTGTCTAAGTTCTCTGGGATTGTGGTTTACAGGCTTGGTTTTTTTTTTTTGCTTTATGTTTAAAAACCACCTATGAGTGAGTACATGTGATAACTGTCTTTCTGGGTCTGGGTTACCTCACTCAAAATAATGTTTTCTAGCTCTGTCCGTTCTCCTGCAAAATTTAAGATGTCATTT
>NW_004949213.1:893978-905281 GCF_000317375.1 Microtus ochrogaster | reverse complement strand
GGTGTAAGATGGAATCTCAGAGTTGTTTTGATTTGCATTTCTCTGATGACTAAGGATGTTGAACATTTCCTTAAGTGTCTTTCAGCCATTTTAGATGTGTTGAAAGCTGGAGCTGATGAGCCAGGCAGTGTTTAAATGAATACAGTTCCTGTGTGATTATTTCAGGTATAAGCTAGCAGGGCAGCTGGGATGAAAAGCAGGCCCACTTCTCCTTTTAAATGAACTACACAATCACAATACCTTAATTAAGATCAGAAATACATATACATGGGGGCTGGAAAGATGGTTCAGTGGTTAAGAGCATTGCCTACTCTTCCAAAGGTCCTGAGTTCAATTCCCAGCAACCACATGGTGGCCCACAACCATCTGTAATGAGGTCTTGTGCCCTCTTCTAGCCTGCAGACATACACACAGACAGAATATTGTATACATAATAAATACATAAATTAAAAAAAGAAATACATATACATGTAACAAAATTGACCTTAAATTTGTATCCATAAATCAAGATTTATACCAATGCAAATTATTCATATCTATATCCCCCTTTAAATGTAAAAGAACATTTATAAACAATATTTGGGAATATGGGTGTAGTTTTTTCTCCCCAAACTGCTTCCTGCTGAATGGGGGCGCTGTTAATCAGGTCTTT
Organism: Microtus ochrogaster; assembly: GCF_000317375.1. Lineage (NCBI taxonomy): Eukaryota > Metazoa > Chordata > Mammalia > Rodentia > Cricetidae > Microtus > Microtus ochrogaster. The sequence goes on along the minus strand of NW_004949213.1, from coordinate 904,629 downwards.
CATGGTGTATCCTGTATGCTAGGTTCATCTCAGTTAAGCAAAGTAAGTTTTTGAGGGTGTTCACAGCAACCTTTCAGGAAGGCGTGGTCTATCATATCATATTGGTCTGGAAGCACTCCACAGGATCTCATCCTCAGTGAAAACAAAAGAAGAGCCTCTTTTCCAAAGCATCATTTCCTTAGACCCAAATTCTGAAGTCATTATACCTTTATAATCTACATGCTGGATCAGTTTAGCAGCACATACAATGAAAAGTCTCTCTGTACTTAGCTCCTTCACAAACAAAATTTTCTTTAAAACACAATAATACACATAATACTGTACTGATTGGAGGAAGAGGTGAGTAACTGGTCTCCCAGTTGGGAGCTGATACCAATACTCCTCAAATTGTTCAACACAATAGAAGCAGAAAAAAACAAAGCCGGGCGGTGGTGGCGGATGCCTTTAATCCCAGCACTCGGGAGGCAGAGGCAGGTGGATCTCTGTGAGTTCGAGGCCAGCCTGGTCTACAAAGGGAATTCCAGGACAGGCTCCAAAGCTACAGAGAAACCCTGTCTCGAAAAACCAAAAAACAAAAACAAAAACAATAGAAGCAGAAGGAACATTGCCAAATACTTTTTATGAGGCTACAGTTACCCTGATACTCAAACAACACAAAGATGCAACAAAGAAAGAGAATTACAGACAAATCTCCCTCATGGACATTGATGCAAAAATACTCAATAAAATACTAGGAAACCAAATCCAATAATACATCAAAAATTCATTCATCATGATATAGTGGGCTTCATCCCAGAGATGAAGGGATGGTTCAACATAAAAAACTTTGTCAATGTAATCCACCATATAAACAAATGGACAGAAAAAAAAACACATAATCATCTCATTAGATACTGAAAAAAAACTTAGACAAAATTCAACACCCCTTCATGATACAGGTCTTGGAGAGATCATGGATACAAGGAACATATTAATGTCAATATACAGCAAGCCAACAATTAACATCAAACTAAATGGAGAGAAACACAAAGCAATTCCACTAAAATCAAGACAAGGCTGTCCACTCTCTCCATATCTACTAAATATAGCACTTGAAGTTCTAGCTAGAGCAGCAAGACAACAAACAGAGATCAAAGGGGATACAAATAGGAAAGGAAGAAGTCAAACTTTTGTTATTTGTAGATGATGTGATAGCATACACAAGGACCACAAAAATTCTTCCAGGGATTTCCTACAGTTGATAAACACCTTCAGTAATGTGCTGGGATAGAAAATTAACTCAAAAAAATCAGTAGCCCTCCTATATCTAAATAATAAATTGTCTGAGAAAAAAAAGAGAAGCATATTTAAAATTGCCACAAATAATATGAAATATCTTGGGGTAACTCTAAGAAACAACTGAAAGACTTCTATGACAAGAACTTAAGTCTTTGAAGAATGAAATTAAAGAAGATATCAGAAAATGGAAGCATCTCCTGTGCTCAGGGATAGGTAGGATCAACATGTTTTAAAAAATGGCATTCTTACCAAAAGCAATGATTCAGTGCAATCCCCAACAAAATACCAACACAATTCTTCACAGACATCAAAAGAACAATACTCAATTTTATATGGAAAAAACACAATACCCAAAACAATCCTATATGATAAAGGAACTTCTGAAGGCATCAACATCCCTGACTTCGAGTTCTACTATAGAGCTATAGTAATAAAAACAACTTGGTACTGACATAAAAACAGAAATGTGGATCAGTGGAATTAAATTGAAGATCCTGATACTAATCCAGATACCTATGGACACCTGATATTTGACAATGAAATCAAAATTGTACAATGGAAAAAGAAAACCTCTTCAATAAATGGTGCTGGCATAACTAGATGGCAACATGTAGAAGAATACAAATAGATTCATATCTAACCCCATGCACAAACTCAAATCAAAATGGGTCAAAGACCTCTACATAAATCCACCCACACTGAGCCTCATAAGAGTAAGTGGGAAGTACCCTTGAACGTATGGGCACAGGAGACCACTTCCTAAATATAACCCCAGTAACATAGATATTGAAAGCAACAATTAATAAATGGGACCTCCTGAAACAGAAGCTTCTTTAAGGCAAAGGCTATGGTAAATAAGACAAAATGGCAGCCTACAATATAGGTAGTGTGGAAGAATTGTCTGTATTCTGTCAATCATGTTTTGAATAAACTCTGAATAGCCAGGTAGGAAGTATAGGCAGGTCAACCAGACAGGAAATAGAGGTGAGGCAATGAGAACAGGAGAATTCTAGGAAGGAGGAAGCCCATTCCCCGGAGTCCTGCCCAGACAACCGAAGAAGCAGGATGTGATCTACCCAGCTGAAAACGGTACTGAGCCATGTGGCTATCATAGATAAGGATAAGGGGTTAATATAAGTTACAAGAGTTAACAAGAAGCCTGAGCTAGTGGGCCAATCAGTTTATACTTAATGCAAACACTCTGTGTGATTTTCTTTGGGGCTTGCCAGCTGTGGGAATTGGGCAGGTCATAAACCCCCACAAGCTGGTCCTCATACTACAAATGGGAAAAGATCTTCATCAATCCCACATCTGATAGAGGACTTACCTCTAAAATATATAAAGAACTCAAGAAATTTGACATCAAAATACTAAACAATCCAATAAAAATGGGGTACAGATCTAAATAGAGAAATCTCAACAGAAGAATCTCAAATGGCTAAAAGACTATCCTATAACCACACTGATGAATATCTTGCATAACACCATAGAACCTTCATCGGGCGATGGATGGAGATAGAGACAGAGACCCACATTGGAGCACTGGAATAAGCTCCCAAGGTCCCAATGAGGAGCAGAAGGAGGGAGAACATGAGCAAGGAAGTCGGGACCGTGAAGGGTGCACCCACCCACTGAGACAGAGGGGCTGATCTATTGGGAGCTCACCAAGGCCAGCTGGACTGGAACTGAAAAAGCATGGGATAAAACCGGACTCTCTGAACAATGAGGACTGATGAGAAGCCAAAGACAATGGCACTGGGTTTTGATCCTACTTCATGTTCTGGCTTTGTGGGAGCCTAGCCAGTTTGGATGCTCACCTTCCTAGACCTAGATGGAGGGAGGAGGACCTTGGACTTTCCACAGTGCAGGGAACCCTGACTGCTCTTCAGACTGGAGAGGGATGGGGAAAGGAGTGGGGGAAGGGGGAGTGGTGTGGGAGGAAGGGGAGGGAAATGGGAGGCTGGGAGGAGGTGGAATTTTTTTTTTATTTTTCAATAAAAAAAGAAATTTCTCAACACCCTTAGTATTCAGGGAAATGCAAATCAAAACTACTCAGATACCATATTACACCAGTCAGAATGGCTAAGATCAAAACCACTCACTGATAACAGCTTATGTTGAAGAGAATGTAGAGTAAGGGGAACACTCCTCCATGCTGATGGGAGTGCAAACTTTTACAGCCACTTTGGAATCTAATATGATGATTTCTCAGAAAATTGGGAATCAATCTACATCAAGACCCAGCAATACCACTCTTGGGCATATACCCAAGGAATGCTCAATCATACCACAAGGACGCTTGCTCAACTGTGTTCATAACAGCAGTATACATAATAGCCAGAACCTGGAAACAACCTAGATGCCCCTCAACCAAATAATGCACAAAGAAAATGTGGTACGTTTATACAGTGGAGAATTTCTCAACAATAAAAAAATGACATCATGAAATTTGCAGGCAAATGGGTGGAACTAGAACAAAATCATCCTGTGTCAATGTAGTGATTTCTCAGAAAATTACAAAACAACCTTCCACAAGACCCAGTAATACCACTTTTGGGTATAAATCCAAAGGATGCTCACTCATACCACAAGGACATGTGCTCAACTATGTTCATAGCAGCACTGTTTGGCATGCCCAGAACCTGGAAACAACCTAAATGCTCTTCAACTGAAGAATAGATAAGGAACTGCCATGCCAGCACTGCAACTGTAGTTCTCTGAGTGAGGGACGTCAGAATTAACACACAGCACAACTTCAGGTTCTGCAGGCAAGCCTTTTTCCACTTTCTCACACAGTATATATTGCCCTAAGCAGGGGAGGCTAAACCAGCAAAAGCAGGAAGCTCATCACCGTAACTCACATGGCTTAAGGGTAAACATCCTTAAAAACATTGCTGAGAACAACAGATTGTTCCTGTTTTCAGAACAACCAACCACAAGAGTACAAAACAGGTCAAGTGAGGGTGTGAAGGCCTATTCTCAAGGGACCCAACAGGAACATGTGGTACATTTACACAATGGAGTACTACACAGCAGAAAAAAATCATGACAATTTAAATTTTGCAGGAAAATGTACACAGCTAGAAAACGTTATTTTGAGTGAGGTAACCCAGACCCAGAAAGACAATTATCACATGTACTCACTCATAGGTGGTTTTTAAACATAAAGCAAAAAGAAAAACAAGCCTACAAACCACAATCCCAGAGAATTTAGACAACAATGAGGACACTAAGAGAGGCTTATATAGATCTAATCTACATGGGAATTAGAAAAATACAAGATCTCCTGAGTAAATTGGGAGCATGGGGACCTTGGGGGAGGGCTTAAAGGAGAAGGGGAGAGGCAGGAGGGGAAGCAGAGAAAAATGTAGAGCTAAAAAAAATCATCCTGAGGGAGGTAACCCAAACCCAGAAAGACAAACATGGTGTGTACTCACTCATAAGTGGATATTAGATGAAAAACAAAGGATAGCCAGGCTACAATTCACAGTACAAGAGAAGCTAGGTAACAAGGAGAACCCTAAGAGGGACACACATGGATCACCCTAGGAGGGGGAAATAGATAAGGTCTTCTGGGTAAACTGGGGCTTGGCGGTGGGGGGGGAGGGATAAGAGCATGAGGGAATAGGATTGTTGAGTTGAGGGGAGAGATGACAAGGAGGGAGGGCAGTGAAAAAGATATCTTGATAAAGGAAGCCATTATGGCATTAGGGGAAACCAGAGAGTAGGGAAACAACCAGGAATCCACAAGGATGATCACAGCTAAAATTCTTAGGAATAGTGGAGAAGGTGGCTGAACTAGCCTTCTCCTGTAATCAGACTGCTTACTACTGTAGTAGTGAGGGTTGGTCCCTTGTTCTGTCCTGCCTGGCTAGCTTACACCCAAAATAACCACATGGAAATTGTATTCATTGAAACACTGCCTGACCCATTATATCTAGCCTCTTTTTGGCTAACTCTAACATCTTGCTTTAACCCATATTAGTAATCTGTGTATCACCACGAGGTCGTGGCTTACTGGGAAGATTCTAACCTACGTCCATCTCAGGCCAGAGATTCATGGCATCTACCACATTTCCTTTCTTCCCGGCATTCTGTTCTGTCTATTCTGCCCACCTAAGGGCTGCTCTATCAAAAGGCCAAGTCAGTTTTCTTTATTCAACCAATGAAAGAAACACATAGAAAGAGACCCTCCTATAACATACTGCCCTAATTGTCTTTATAGAACCTTCATCCAGTAACTGATGGAAACATATGCAGAGATTCACAGCCAAGGACTGGGCCAGGTTCCTGGTAGCCAGTTGAAGAGAGTGCAGGGGGATTATGTGGGCAAGGGGGGAAATTCACAGATACAGCTGACCTGAGCTAGTGAGAGCTCATGGTCTCTTGACTGACAGCTGGGGAGCCTGCAAGGGACCAAACTAGGCCCTCTGCATGTGAGTCACAGTAATATGGCTTGGTCTGTTAGTAGGGCCCCTAGCTGTGGGACCAGGATTTATCCCTGGTGCACGAACTGGCTTTTTGGAGTCCATGTCCTATGGTGGGAATACCATGATCAGTCTTGATACAGGGGTTTGGTGCTTAGTCTTGTCTGAAATTTCCCAGGCTTTGTTGACTCCCTATGGGAGGCTTTACTCCCTCTGAGGAGAGGATGGGAGTGGGGGAGGGGAACTGTGGTTGGTATGTAAAATGAATATTAAATGTTAAAAAATAAAATAACTACAAAACTGCACTAACAGTCTGTGGGAGCATATTCTGCTTCTTCAGCCAATAGCCTTTAAGATACCAGCGCACTTGGGCGTGGTCTCTTAAACTGTAAAAGCAGCTGTAAATGTGTGCCCACTCTCTTGCTCCCAATTACTGCTTCTGGCTGCTAGACTCTGTTCCTGTTCACATAGAGGACTGTTATCTAGGACAGTGATCTGTAAGTTTTTCCATTAAATAAATAACCCTTTTATTATTCATAATTTTGAATTGGTGTGGGATTTTTTTTGTGTCTTCTGTCATTATCTGGTACCCATTGATTGGTTTTAGAAACCCCAGCTCTGCTGCATGCCACCAACCTGCCTCAGCCACGCCCTGTGTGTGGAGCCAGTAGTTCATTTGGAAATAGAATTCTTGCACAGTGGCGGCTTTTCTTGCTACAGATCGGCCATAGTTCTTTATATTATATTATTACTTGCCTCAGAGTGGCTTCCAGTCCCTGGGTGCTTGCCCTGGTGACTGTGCCCCGCCACCATGCACCATGTGAAAACGTAGATGTAAATATAGGCTTTCCCGGGTCCCTTTTGTTATCTTGTTATCCCTGTGCTCCTGCTGCTGCTGACCGATCAGGGCCCACTGTGGTGCACATGGTCTGTGATTGCTATTAAATAAATATTTTTTATATAAGCATATCTGCTGAAACATTACTTGAGAGATTCACACTGTTGATTGTATTAATCAGACTCTGTCAAAGGGGTATGACAGACTGATTGATAGAATGTCTCTATAGGAGCATAATATGCATTCTATAAAGATTATATTCAATGATGAGACATTATCTCTACTGGACAGACATCATACCTTGGAATCATCAATGAGGACATTAGAAAAGAACATTGTACAGGAGATCCAGACATTACAAAAGACAATGGTAGCCAGGCAGTGGTGGCGCATGCCTTTAATCCCAGCACTCGGGAGGCAGAGGCAGGCGGATCTCTGTGAGTTCGAGACCAGCTTGGTCTACAAGAGCTAGTTCTAGGACAGGCTCCAAAACCACAGAGAAACCCTGTCTCGAAAAACCACACACAAAAAAAAGATAATGGTAAACAGATTTGAAAAGATTAAGGAAATTATCAAATTTTATGGCTAGGAACAAAAGGTAAAAAGGCAAAATTTAACCTTGTCAGTCCATAAAAATCTCCGGGATAGCTTCACCAGAGTTCTGCCTGCCTTTCTAGTAATAACAGCAGAAAGAGTATCTGACCCAAGTACCGTAAGGCTTTCAACGAATATTCATGAAAGCCCATATGTATGACTGATCAAAAGGAAATTAAACAAGAAATTGTAGCTTACAGACTACAATTATTTGTCCTTTGTTGGTCAAAACATGGGTTTTCAGTAACAAAGCAACAGCAACACCTCAAGATTGGACACAGTTAATCTCAGCAGTCCTAGAAATTGGACCGCAATTATTTTGGAGGTGCTTTTTAAGGAAGAAGCTAGAATTTTAGAGCAGCAGGAAAAAGAAAAAGAACTTGAGATTTCCCTAGATCAAACTCTAGGCAAAGGACTTTACTCTGATCCTCAGGATCAAGCTCTTTATGATGACCACACTTTGTCCATATGTACAACAGCAGTTTTCAAGGCTTGGGACAGGATTCAGGAACTAGAAGAGAGAGTTGAATCATATCTTAGGGTTAAATGGGGTCAGAGTAAACCTTTCAGTGACTTTTTACAAAGACTTACTAGGACTGTACAAATAGCGATAACTGACCCAGAAGATAGATGTATAATAATTGAATCTTCACTTATGAGACTGCCAACATAGAATGCTAAAGGATCCTTGGCCCTTTAAAGATCAGATCAGCATCCATAGATGAATGGATCTTGCATACAATGAATGTCAAGATACTTGACTATAGTACTGAAGCTTGGGTAGGAGAAGCAATTTCTAATGGTAAGAGAAGACATCAAAATACCAAATGTTTTCATTGTGGCAGAACTGGACATCTGAGAAGGGATTGTAGACAATGAATTCCTCAGAAAAATGCCTCCTCCTGGAATGGCAGAGATAGGAGGACTTGGCCTTCAGGTATATGTAGGAGGTGTGGCAAAGGCCAACATTGGAACAATGAATGTAGGTCAACGCAAGATAGACAAGGTAACCTGATACTATCAGGAAATGTGGTTGGGGCATCTTGCAGGCCTCCATGATGAACATGGTCCAGTCCTTCCTAGTTACTGTGGAGAACATGTCTCACCATGAAAACCAAAAAGCATGCAGTCAACTTTTCATCAACACTATTTAAGTGTTTCTTGGCAGGACCTCTTAAAAGAGCTGCAAGGCTTTACAGCTAAAGCTGTCAGGAAGCCTCTCTTAGATGAGAGCACTTGCTTGCCTCTAGCAAGGAGAGCAGACCCGAGAAATTGCTGCTACCAAGAAACAATGTACAATGCAGTCATTTTGTTCTAGAATTACTTGCCAAGCTGTCTCAGGCTTTATGTAAATGCAGTTGTCCACGTGGGTGCCATACTGTAACCTGGCTTTTGGGGGTTTATGTCCTGCCCAGTTCCCACAGCCAGTAAGCCCCCAAAGAAAATCACACAGAGAGTCTACATTTGGTTATGAATTGATTGGCCCATTAGCTCAGGCTTCTTATTAACTCTTATAACTTATATTAACCCTTCATTCATTCTTATCTATGTTAGCCACATGGCTCAGTACCTTTTTTAGTGGGGTAGGTCACATCTTGCTTCTTCCGTGGTCTGGCCAGGACTGCAGGAAGAGCTTCCTTCTTCCCAGAATACTGTTCTCATTGCCCTGCCTCTACTTCCTCTCTGGTTTTCCCACCTATACTTCCTGCCTGGCTACCAGCCAATCAGCGTTTATTTAAAATATAGAATGCAGAATTGTCCCGCACCACATGACAACAAGCTAAGGAGCTTATAAAGAGATGCCCTACTTGCTCTTTCTATAATCAAACACTGTTGACTGCAGGGATTAACCCTAAGGGTACTTAAAGAAATGAAATCTGACAGATGAATGTGTTCTACTTTTCAGAATTTGGTAAATTTAAATATGTACACCATACCATAGACATGTACTCAGGTTTTCAATGGGCAACTGCCTTGTGCTCGGAAAAGGCTGTCTCAGTAATCATGCATTTATTACAAGTTATATCCATCATGGGCATTTCTGCACAAATAAAGACAGACCAGCATATGTATCTAAAAAATGAAACAGGTTTTTTTTTGCCTATTACAATATAAAGCACATTACAGGTATACCAAATAATCCTATGGGTCATGCAGTTATAGAAAGGTCAAATCGTATATAGAGGATATGCTGAACAAATAGAAAGGGATTGAAAATACCCCCAGAAATAGATTGCATAATGCTTTATTAAACTTGAATTTTCTTAACGCTAATGAGAAAGGAACAACAGCAGCAGAGAGGCATTGGATAATGGAAAAAACTTCTGAATTGAATCAACCAGTATACTTCAAGGGTGTGTTGATCTCACAATGGAAACCAGATCTGTTATGTTGGGGAAGGGGTTTTGCTCTTGTTTCCACGGAAGAAGAAAAATTATGGATACCATCAAAATTAATAAAGATTAGCTTTAAAAGGCAGAAACCTCTTGAAACAGAGAAATGACACCTCATCCACAACAGGGACAACCATACAGATGGTAAGGAAATCATATAGGGTTAGGGCAGGGTTCTGCTCTTATCTTTCAGGAAAATACATGTCACCAAAAATTCAAGAGACCTTGGATGTTTGAATGCTGACAGAAGGAAAAATAACTATCCACTAAAAATCATCTAGAAAACAGAATATGGATTATGGATCCAGGTACTGGTTACACTTACATTTGCACACACACACACACACACACACACACACACACACACACTCACATACATTAATATATTCAGCTGATTTTGGAGTTGGACAATTTCTCTAAATCCAAGTGTGTTGTTAAAATGAAAATTAAGAGTTTCTGTGTTATATCGGGAGCCATCTGGTATGGAACAGAAGGAAGACTTTAGGAAAAATTTTAATTTCTCCATGCCTATTTTGTCTATATCATATTCTTCATTGAATGTATGTTTATATGAATGATATTTAAGTTTTCCACATGAACAATAGATTTTCCTACAGATCCTTTTCCTGCAGTAATCTTTGAAGTTTCCAGGAAGAAGATGGGGCCCCACAGTAACAACTCCACCTAGTTGAGATGACATCGTGATGCTGACATCACTACTATAAGACCACTTTTTTGGGTACCAGCTGCTGAAATGGTGCAACTTCTCATGATGTTCTGACCAGAACTCCAAATAAGATCTTTGAAAAAAGAAAAAGAAAAAAGAAAAAGAAAAAAAAACCTCTATCAACAGCTCAGAAATTGTTTGCACCTATACCAGACAGTAATGTTGAAACTTAACCATCACTTTACTTTTTCAGGATCTCATTAAGAGAACATGACAGCGGGAAGCAATTCTAGAGGACAACGTCCCCTATCTCAAAACAGTTTGTCCTTAGGGTTGGGAACACTGTTTATGAGTTGCTGATTATTACTTGTACTAAATAGAGGGTGGAGGTGAAAACTATGTTTGTTCAAAATAAGGGATAATAATAGTGGGTAATAGGGTGAATACTTGTGAG
>NW_004949213.1:891339-892483 GCF_000317375.1 Microtus ochrogaster | reverse complement strand
CTGTTCCTGTTTAGGCAGAGGACTGTTATCTAGGACAGTGATCTGTAAGTTTTTCCCTTAAATAAATAACCCTTTTATTATTCTTATTCTGAACTGGTGTGGGATTATTTTGTGAATTCCATCATTACTAATATAAATACAGGTAAGACACTTGTGGTGGTGTGAGTGAAAATGGACTCCATAGGCCCATAGCACATGGTATTACTAGGAGGTGTGGCCTTATTTGAGTAGATGCTGCTTGTTGGAAGAAGTGTTTGGGGAAAGGCTTTGAGGATTCAGATGCTCAAGCTACTCCTAGTTTGGCAGTCACTTCCTTGCTGCCTGCTGATTCATATGTAGAACTCTCAGCTACCTCTCCAGCACCAAGTATGCCTGCTTGCCACAAATCTTCCAATGATGATAGTGCTCTAAACCTCTGAAATGTAAGCCAGTCCCAATAAAATGTTCTTATAGAGATGCCATGTTCATGGTATCTACTCACAGCAATAGAAACCCTAAGATAACACTGCTACATATAAAATAAAAATGTCTTTAAAACAGGAAACTATATGCTATTAATCTTTATTTGCTGCCAATGGTGCCTTTATATTGGTTTAAGGTTTGTTATTTCTGGTATACCTTCTTGACTTTAATGCTTTAACTTTTTTCAAATTTGTCAATTGCTCATTTGCTAGGGACAGTGCATTATTTGTGGCTAAAGTGCCAACAGCAACAAGTTTCCATGCTGCACCAGTATGGCTTGGATGCCGAAACTGGTGGAGGGTGCCAGGATTGAGACACGGAGGCTTCAATGCTGAAGGAAAAACAACCTTTATTTTTTTCCCATGCTAGAGCCACCAGACTTCCAGGACATAGCTTGCACCTGCCACACAGGAGGTGGTCACCTCTCTAACAAAGAATCAGGATATGCTAATGTTGTTCTGCTCCTTCTTTGTAATTTGGAGGATGCCTGAAAAGAGATGTTAATTCAGCCTATGTGACAGAGCTGGCCTACAGAGCAGGAAGATAAAAAGACATGACAGAGCAGGCATAGATAGATCTGTGGACATGACCACAGTGATTTACCTGGATACCTAGGAAACAGAATGCTGATGAATTTCCCCCTCAGTTTATATTCTGGTACATAAGGCTGTTTGGAGAATAA
>NW_004949213.1:881235-884164 GCF_000317375.1 Microtus ochrogaster | reverse complement strand
GGCTGGGAGAGGTTTGCCCAGGGAGAGAGGTCAAGGAAAGAGAGAGAAGAGAGAGGTCAAAGACAGAGGAAAAGAGAGAGAGGAAAGAGAGAGGAAAAAAGGAGAGAGGAAGAGAGAGAGAGAGAAAGAGAAAGGGGGGAGTGAAAGAGTGAATAAAGGTCCTGGAATAAACTGCAGTGAGAAGAGCTCTGGTGGTCGCATCATTCCTTGCGGGACGAGGGTGGACGCGACAAGTCTACAATTTTTTTTTTTTAAAAAAAGGTTTTTATACAGCCAAAGTTGGATTTGAAGTCACTGTGTAGCTAGGTTTACCTCCAACTCTTTATCTACCTGCCCCAGCTTTCCAAGTACTGGGTTTCAGGCATGCACTACAACACCCAAGCTTAAAATGTAATCTTAATAGTACAGCCCCAAATACCCAACATACAAAAAAAAAATATGATGAAGGAAATTAACAATTTTTGAATCTAGGTAAAAACACAGAAGTGTGTTTTTGATTCTTCCAACTTTTTCGTATGAATGAAAAAGTTTCACACATGTATTTTTGTAAAAGGTTTCGATTTTGCTATTTTTGTTAATGTTTTATGGGTAGTCCAAAAGAAATGACCACTCAGACAGAGTTTTATAGGCAACTGAAAGTCTTTATTCCAGTTAGCTGGGACTACACTCAGGTATTTGGAAACCAAGTGTACTCCAAAGCATTTAAAACAAGGAGCTGTTAAAAGCAAAAGCCACGTTCTTTTATATTGCTCAGCAGCTCAAGGGGAAGCTTTTGCTAAAACAGGCATTTTAACAGAAGCCAACAGAAGCAGTTAGTGGAGGGGAGGTTGACACATGCAGGCAGTTTAACAGCGCCAAGATAAATTAGTTGGGGAATCTTGAGCTACAGTTCCTAGAATAGAGATGGGAAGTTCCACAAAATTCTCAATCAGAAGTCAAATTTTCAGCGAGAATATGAGATTGAGGGACCTCTACACTGTCCTTCCCTGTCACAAATATATAGTTTAACTTAATGTCTGGACATGGAACATAAATGTAGGGTTTTAGCTTTTGAATTTTTTAACTCCTTTAAAATCATACTTCTTCATCAACAGCTGTATTTTTACTTAAGGAATGAATTCTCAATGAAAATCCCTTCATGTACCTTTTCATCCATGAGATTTTATACAGAATGAAGTTATTTAAAATTTAATAGTGGATAAATGCATGAGGCTTTACTAAATAGAATTACAATTACCTTCTAATATCAGTTACAGTAATTCCAACAAAAACACTGTAAAAGCTATTTTACAGAATATGAGCATGAACCAGATACTTTCAAGGATTTTTATATCTTTTATAACCCTGATTCCACAAGTTTGGCTGGAACTGTGCTCACCATTAACAAATTAGGCAGAAACAAAGTAAATACTGGACCTACTATCACAGGACCGATGGGATATAAATGGTGACAATGGAGGTGCCTTAAATAACCCTAGTTATAACTATTTTTCCTAAATTGGCTGAGTAATGTTTGGTGAATTAAGTTTATAAAATGAGACAAGAGTAAATCAAGAACATGATGGTTAACATAGACATTCTCAATGGAGTTATCGTCTCTGAAGAACAGAGATTCCCTGTTCTCATCCTCTACGGGTTTCTCCTCGTCAAGAACAAATGAATACTCTGATGTTAGCCAAAGCTTAGGGCAGATTCAAATTCTTCCCACATTCTTTTCAGTCACAGTCTTGCCAATATGAGTTCTCTAATGTTTAGTAAAATTTCCATTGAAAGGCTGGTTAACCTTCCTTAGATGCAGGAGACTGCTGCTGCTGATGAATTTTCTGATATTGTGTAAGCTCATTGTTTATAATAAAGTTTTTCCCATATTCTTTACATTTACAGGGTTTCAGACCTATAAGGACTGTCTGATGAGGTTGAAGAGTTGAGCTAATTCTATAAATGTTCCCACATTCCTTGCATTCAAAGGGTTTCACATCAGCATGGATTCTTTTATGTTGAAGAAGGCCTCCACTTGAGTTGAGGTTTTTCCACATTCGTAAGAGTTTTGTGCCAGTATGAATTCTCCACTGTGTAGTAAAAGCTGAACTAAATCTAAATATTTCCATCATATGTTATATTTATAGGGTTTCTCACCACTATACATTCCCAAATTTCTTATATTCATGGGGTTTTCATCATAATGATCTCTCTAATATACAGCTTAGAATTACCGAAGGCCTTCACATTTCTTAAATCATAAGGCTTCTTAATAATATGAATTTTAGCATGTCAAACCAAGTTTGATTTTCACTAAAGGGCTTCCCACTTTAACATTGGTAAAGTTTCTCACCAGTGTGAATTCTTAGATGTACTTTAAGGTCTTCACCACGAGTAAAGTACCTCCCCCACATTGTGAACATTTACAAGGATTCTTGCCAGTATGAATTCTAAAATGTCCAAGAAATTGGTAATGATACTGAAAGGCTCCCCAGATTCCTAACATTGTAAGGTCTTTTCACCAGTATGGATTCTCTCATGAATTCTAAGAGCTGTACCACGAAGAAAGCCCTTTCCACATTCCTTGCACTGAAAAGGTTTCACATCACTATGAATTCTCTGATGCTGAGTAAGTTGGTACTGAAGTCTGAAGGCTGATCCACACTTCTGACATTCAAATGATTTCTCTCCAGAATGAATACTCTGGTGCAGAGTGAGCTGTGACAGAACAGTGAAGGCTTTTCCACACTCCTTACACTGAAAGGGTCTCTCACCAGAGTGAATTTTCTGATGCTGCATGAGGTTTGAACGACGATTAAAGGCTTTCCCACACTCTTTACATTCATATGGCTTCACACCAGCATGAATAATCCTCTGTTCAACAAGGCTGGAGACACGCTTGAAGGACTTCCCACATTCCTCACATTCAAAAGGTGTTTGAACTGTATGA
>NW_004949213.1:879409-880861 GCF_000317375.1 Microtus ochrogaster | reverse complement strand
AGAGGTATACCTGAAGCCTAAAAGCCTTCCCACAGACATTACACTCAAAGGGTTTCTCACCAGTATGAATACTCTGGTGTCGAACAAGAAAATAACCACTAATAAATATCTTCCCACACTGCTGACATTCAAGTGATTTCTCTCCAGTATGAATACTCTGGTGCTGAGTGAGCTGTATCAGAACAGTGAAGGCCTTTCCACATTCCTTACATTAATAGACTTTTTCTCTGTTGTGAGTAAAAGTCTGACAGGTGTAATTAGGCAGTTTTTCCTTGTTACTAATCTTTTGCTCAGCATCTTCTTGATAACTCTGTAGTCCCTTGATTGTACTACAGTTGGGATCATTACTAAAACTGGAACCCTGGATGTCAAAAGATTTTCTTAATTGCTTTGTGCTTTGTTTGGGTAAATTCATATTTTTTGGAGATATATTTTCAGCTTCATAACTTGACTCTAAATCTGAAAGAAAAAAAGAATACTTTATTTTCCTGTAACACATACATGCACACAAACATGCATGCCCGTGCACACGCATACACACACTCACACACACAATCCATTAAAAGAATGGCCAGACTCTAAAATATTTTCTGATAAGCTCAACAGACACTGGGAGAGCAACAATAATGAAAGTTCACATAAGACAATACTCTTTATAGTAGAACAGGTTGGAAATGGGAAGGCATGTTTGCTTAAAGAGATTATAACTAACTATAGTGATATAATTTTATGTGGTTCTTTATATAGAACTGGAAATTCACACCCTTGTGTAAAGGTTTTTTAAGCGATGGAGATGTAACAGCCTGCGCTAACCTAATGACAATGTGTTATTGTCTGCTGGAAAATGAACTGCTCTACCCTGTTCATTAGTGTTCAGATGTGAGTAATAACTTACACAGGTCCCTTATGATGGCTAAAGAAACTTAATATGGAGTCAGACATCCCTTAAGGGCCACTTACCTTTTGCTCTGGAATACCTGGAGTCCTAGTGGCACTCAGGTAAGATAGGAATAAGATAACAGGATAATGATATGTGAACTATTAACACTTTGCTTCTGTAAACCTGCTTGAAGGAATGAAATGGTCTTTTTATTAGTATGTAGAAATATAGTATATATAGTCATATATATAGTAATAAACTCTAGTTTATTACTATTACTACATATAGTATATATGCTATCTAGAAAAAACAACTGAGGGAAGTACAACAATGTTCCTGCCAAGCTGTGGATTCCATAAATAAATAGTTGTAGTGCACACCTTTCTGATGTCTGCTTTAAGACCCCACCTTCCCACTCCTTGCATATAGTATGCTGTTTGGCTCTAAGGCTGCTGTCCTTCTGCTAGCAGTAGAAATAAATTAATTTAGTTTAAATTTGAATTCAATCTATATCTTTAGTCTTTCCCAGTGGATTCAAATGCCATAACAAACCAAATCATGAAGAAAAAAAA
>NW_004949213.1:867494-878952 GCF_000317375.1 Microtus ochrogaster | reverse complement strand
GAAGAAGGAGAAGAGAAGAAGAGGAGACAGAGAAGGGCCCGAGAGAGAGACATGTGCGCACCAAGAGGGGACAGACAGAATCTAAGATGATGGGAGGGGAGGGCAGGGGTCAACGGGAGTGGGCATGGCTTGCCTCTTAAAGAGATGAAAACCATAACATCAGGAACACCTGTCTTTTGAATAATTGCTGTCAATTCTGTAGAAATCTAGTGAGGCCATGGATTTTCCCCTTCCATAATGGAATTCATCCCAAAACATCCCAGCAGTGTATAAATCACTCTTTAAATATGACTTTTACTGTATTAGTAATTGGGTGATCTTGCCTCACACTGTGGGGCCCTGTTGTGAGAGCACTCGCTAGGTAACTCCTTTGTTCTCACAGTCAGGTCTACATAAAGCTGATCCCCCACAATTAAAAATTTGACAGGACATTGGACAAGGAAGAGACCCCTGCTATGGACTACATGGAAACTTCAAAGGGACAGGCATTGAGCAGGGGAGATAGCATGTCTACCCTTACTGATTAACAGGGCTGGGTGGCCCTAAAATCTCCAACAGCCATCTCAGGAGAGTGTACCCTGCGGGCCTTTGCTCTAACCTAACAAGTTATTAATATTCTGTACTTACCTTCATCTCAGTATCAATGACACAAAGCTTTAGTTTAGAAAATTAACTGTCTGAGCCTTTACCCACAGAAATACAGGAAAAAAAGCTTAGATCACTAAACCAGCCCCAGAGAAAGAAATTCCTTCTCATCTGGGTACCAGAAGATACAACAATCCCATAGCACCCTGTTGATTAGGGGAAGGAGCAGCAGTGCCATCATCTTTCCTCCTGTGGTTTTATGCTGGTTGCCATGGCTGCCATGGCTACCACAAAAATGCTGTGTTCCCAGCTGCCAGGGAAGGAAGCAGAAGTGCTCAGAAAGTGCAACAGCACTGCTGCATTTTCCTCTACAATTATGGATCACAAGCTTCTAACTTATCTAGTCACCCTAAGAAATGTAGTTAACACACACACACACACACACACACAAACCCTTTGTCTTCTTAGAATTCTGTACTGATTTAATCCTTCCGGTATCTACAGGGGAGCTTCACACTCACGTCCCCTCTGTGACAGTAGACAACTAGCGCCTATTTTCTCCATCTTGCTTGCCCTTCGGAATGAATGCTTGGTATCATTGTTATTTATTAGAGAATTGTTAACTATGTCTGTGTGAGTACATAAACTGGAGACCTTGTAGGATGGGAAAGAACAAAAAAGAGGAACATCAAAAGAGAATAACAAGAAACATGAAGGGGAACATCAAGAGAGCATTTGGAGAGAGCACTGAAGAGCGCATAGGAAGAATAAATAGAACTTGATAAAAAGACTTATGTGAGTTAATTTTTTTTTTACCCTCAGAGCATTTTAGTTTTCACCTTATGGCATACCAATGTGGGGCTGACCAGATCTACTTAAAAGCCTGAGGAAACTTGGGAACTTATTCTAGAATAAAAAAAGAATAGAGTTAAACATGGCTTCTTAATAGCAGCATTTTTTTTTTTTTTGGTTTTTCGAGACAGGGTTTCTCTGTGGCTTTGGAGCCTGTCCTGGAACTAGCTCTGTAGACCAGGCTGGTCTTGAACTCACAGAGATCCACCTGCCTCTGCCTCCCGAGTGCTGGGATTAAAGGCGTGCGCCACCAGCAGCATTTTCTTGAATGGGCTCGGCTTGTTAACTCTCATTTAAGAGAGGCTTCCTGATTCAGTGTTAGCTGCAAAACCTTTGCAGCCCTTTTAAGAGGCTCTGCCACAAAACACTTAAATGATGTTTATGAATAGCCTACAGCATGCTTGTTGGTGGCGTCATGGACTGTGAACTGCCACAGAGTTGTGGCAATAAACACAGTTCCAGCTGGTACCTTTGCCACGAGGCTGGAATCTCAGAAAGCTAAAGAATGGGCTGAATCCAGCTGTCAAAGCCATGGCTTTAATCCTAGCCATATTGCTTAGCAAATTAAAGACTCATATGATCGGAAAAATTGAGATCCAAAGATGATGAAAACCTCTAAATGGTTTACAATGTGTTAAAAATATATGCAGGCTTTGGAGAGAAAAGAAAAAGGTTAAAGTCCTTAAAATAAAAAAGAAAGAAAGTAATTGGGTGTGGTGGCACACACCTTTAATCCCAACACTTGGGAGGCAGAGGTAGATAGATTTTTGTGAGTTCAAGGTGTGGTGGTATACACCTTTACTCCCAGCACTTGGGAGGTAGAGGCAAGCAGATCTCTGTGGATTCAAGAACAACCTGGTCTACAGAGTGAATTCCAGGATAGCCAAACATACAGAGAAACCCTGTCTCGAAAAGCCAAAAATTAAAAGTAAATAGAAAAGAAATAGAGTTTAAAATAAAACCATATAAAAATGGAAAATACACAGAGTGTCTGGATACTGTACACTATTGTTTTGTCTTTGAATTTCCTGACTGCTGAGGAAGGAAAAACAGCTGCTACAAGACATTTGATTATAAATGCTGCTGGATTAATCCAAGAAAGGCATTTTGAAAATACCTTGACTTCACAATTGAAGTCAAAAGGTATGTTACTTTGGAGAAGAGATTTTGCTTTTGTTTCCACAGGAAATTATTCATAGAATCTCATAGAGAAGCTATGGATTCATCCTAAGTTAAGAAAAATCAGGTTTGATCAAGGAAGACCACCTGAGAAATCTCCAGTAGGAACAGATGGCCCAGATGTCTTGAGTTCTACATCCAGAACAGATTCAAGACTGCTGCCTGAGATGATCAAGCCTCACAGGATACTCCAGTCATGACTTGATCATAATTCTAAATTTTCTTTAGGTCCTCATAAGATTATCAGTGCCCCCAACCAGCAGGAAGTAGCCTGGAAAACTATGCCCACATTCCAAATAAATGGACTATGGATATTTTCATTTGTTTAGAAAGTTGGTTACAAGTTGTTATGGATAATGGTCAAGAGAAAAGCTAAACAAAGGATATTAGATTCAGAGTTCTTGTTTTTTTGTTTAAATGGGGGAGTGCTGTGGGACAATGGTTTGTACCCTGTCAATTGTATTTTAATAAAATGCTGATTGGACAGTAGCCAGGCAGAAAGTATAGGCAGGACAACCAGGCAGGAAGCAGAGGCTGTGCAAAGAGAACAGGAGAATTCTGGAAAAGGAAAGCTCATTCTGTCGTTGTGACCCAGCCACAGAAGAAGCAAGATGTGACTGCCTTGCTGAATAAGGTACTGAGCTGTGTGGCCAACATAGACATGAATAATGGGCTAATATATGTTATAAGAAATAGTTAAAAGAAGTCTGAGCTACTAGGCCAGTCAGTTTATAACTAATATAGACCTCTGTTGATTTCTTTGGGACTTAACAACTGCAGGAACCGAGCAGGAGAGAAACCTCAGACAACAACCTTCTATAGCGGTCCTTCTGAATCCTAAGAGGTTTAAGGGGGGTTGGTGCCTCAACATAAATCTCAATGGACAGGGTTTTTCGGTAGCTCTGGCAGTCCTGGAACTTGTTCTGGAGACCAAGCTTGTATAGCTACTATGGAAATCCATGTGCTGGTTCCTCAGGAAGATGAGAATCAATCTACCTCAAGATCCAGCTATACCACTCTTAAGCATATACCCAAAAGACAGTTCATCCTACCAGAGGCACTAGATCAACCATGTTCATTGTTGGCTCTATTCATAATAGCCAGAAATTGGAAACAACCTAGATAGAAGAATGAATAATGAAAACGTGGTACATTTATACAATGGATTATTACTCAGCTCATAAAAAATTAAATCATGAAACTTGCAGATAAAAGGGTGGCACTATAAAAATATTATCCTGAGTGAGGTATCCAAGACCCAGAAAGACAAATATGGTATGTATTCACTTATATGTAGATATTAGTGGTTAAATCAATGATCCCCAAGCTACAAGTTACAGAACTACAGGTGTTAGATATAGAGTAAAATACTGAGGGAACATATAGATCTCATTATAAAAAGGAAACAGAATAGATAATCACAGATTATCTATTCAGAAGGTGGCCTGCAATGGAAAGATCAAGTGAAGAATACAGGAAAAGGGAAAAAATACAGAGAAAGTCAGCTAAAATCAAGAGCCATTTGAGAATGTAGCATGGAAATTTAATACAACAGAATCTTTTTCCTTAAATATATACATATATGAAGATGATATAACTGAAATTCCAAAGAATGGGGGAAGAGAGACCCACCTGACCATCTCAACACCATTGTTTGATTACATTTAATCAAGTTGTTGGCCAAAGGTGCACCATGGAAACCTTCAAACAACCCAAGCCACTGCCAAGACTGTAGATTCTTCTCCACAAAAAGACAGCAAGGCCCACAGCTAAAGACAACACTTACTCAATTCACTGAACATAGAGAGTCAAACTGGTGCCTACATAGAGCCTTCACCCTCTTTTCTCGTGTCTTTGGTTCAGTGTTGTCGAATAATCTCTTTGTGAAAGCTGAACATGCAGTAGCTAGGCAGGGCAGAGAGGATGATGAGGAGACATGAAGAAACATGAGGGAATGCAGAGCAAGCAGGATGGGCACTACAGAGATAAGTAATAAAGACATGAGACAGAAAGTAAATTCAGAGAAATAGGCTCATTTAAGTTGTAAGAACTGGTTAGAAACAAGAATAAGCTACTGGTTGAGCTTTCAAAATTAATAAGAAGTCTCTGTGTGGTTATTTGGGAGCTGGCAGGTGGGAAAGAGGAAAACACTACAAATTATGTCAAACATACAAACATAGGCCCTGAGAAAGCAAAAAAAAGTCTGGACAAAGCCAGATGTAGCTTCCTACTCCTACAGTCTCTCAGGTAGGCTAGTTCTCAGTGATGTACAGAAACATATCTACCAATCACTGCCTGGAGGCTGGAGTCAGCCACCAGTGCCATGTGCTGCACAGCATGCAATCAGAGAATGCTAGAGGGGCTCAGTAAAGATAATCCAAATGGAAAAAAGACTCTAAACAGGTTATAGTGTGTGTTTAAAAAAAATGTCCACAGCATAAAAAGAAAAAGGGTATGGACAGTCATAGAAAAAATTGTTTATAAATAAGATAAAGTATAAAGGAGAAAATAATATAAAAAGAATAAGCCATGTAGAGATGGGAAATACACAGGGGTCTGGATCATATATGGTGTTATATTGATTTTAAATTGTTTGATTACTGATGAGAAAACGATAGCTGCTCAGAGGCATTGAATTATAAAAACCACTAAATTAAACCAATCTATATATTTTTAAAATGTCTTTACTTCAAAATGGAAGTCAAAAATATGTTACATTGGGGAAGAGGTTATGCCTTTGTTTATACAGAAAATGAAATGCTGTGGATTCTTTCTTGATAGAGATCAGATTTGATCAGGGGAGACTCCCTGACAATTCTGGATACAGACATAAAAAAAACCTAGAAAAACTACAAGATAGGTGACATATATTTCACCTACTCAAAAAACAAAAATCATCTTTGGCTGGTTTGTGTACAACACACAATCCATACTTGTGTTAATGCTTCAAGGCTGCTGGTTGAGACTATTCAAGCCAGAACTTGACCATCATCCTAATTTTCTCAGAGTCCCCCAGAAATACCAATGCCATCAGACAACAAGAAGCAACCTAAAGAATGCATAAGTACAATGGATGGTTTTTGGCCAATTGGTGGGTTATGAATACTTGTCATTGTTTGGGGGGGTTGGTTACAAGCTGTTATTGGTAATGGTCAGGAAAAAAAGTTGAACAAAGAAAATTAGATTCAGGGAACTTGTTCTGAAAAGAAAAGGGGGGGATAAAAAATTACAAGAGACAATGCAAGCTGGTATAGCCCCTTTAGATGTCAGTGTGATGATTTCTCAGAAAATTAGGAAACAACCTTCCTCAAGACCCAGTAATACCACTTTTGGGTATATATTCAAAGGATGCTGAATTGTGTCACAAGGACATATGCTAAACTACGTTCAGAGCACCATTATTTGTCATATCCAGAAACTAGAAACAACCTAAATGCCCCTCGACTGAAGAATGGATAAAGAAAATGTGGTACATTTATACAATGGAGCACTACGCAGCAGAAAAAATAATGACATCTTGAAATTTGCAGACAAATGGATGGAGTAGAAAACATTATTTTGAGTGAGGTAACCCTCAATATACAGAAAGACAATTGTCACATGTACTCACTCATAAGTGATTTTTAAACATAAAGCAAAGAAAACCAGCCCATAAATCACAATCCCAGAGAACCTAGACAACAATGAGGACCCTAAGAGAGACATACATAGATATAATCTACATGGGAAGTAGAAAAAGACAAGGTCTCCTGAGTAAACTGGGTGCATGGGAACTTTGGGAGAGGGTTGAAGGGAAGAAAAAGAGGCAGGGAGGGGAGTAGAAAAAAAAGTAGAGCTCAATAAAAACAATAATAATAATTTAAAAATTATAAGAGAAAATAACAGATAATTGGATCTACTTTAAACTAAAGCAACTATTAGTCTCTAACATTTTACTTTGGTATGGATTTCTGTATACTGATACAAATTTAAGGTTATTTTTGTTATGCTTTATATATGCTTCTATTCTTATTTAAGGTATTATAACTGTGTGCTCAATTAAAAATGTAAAGTTTTAGTCCTTGAAAGCTACTTAGGGTAATAAACACAGGTTAATAGTCAACTATAATTATCAAAATTTTAGTCATGTTAGGTGTGCGTTCAACATCATACAGAGATATAGTTTAGATAGGTGATTTTAAAATATTTCAAAGATCTACAGAATATGGCATTTAAAATGTTTTAATAACATATAATGTTTCTTGACAGTGAGAAATGTTTGTTCCTTGCAGTACCAATATACTTCATGAAAGGATTATGGGCATAGAAGAACCTCCAAATGGAGTTTGCTTTCTTTGTACCAAAAGCTAGATATTTGAACAAGAAACTGCCCTTGCTTCAACTGCTGACAACATCCTATTCAAATTGAACAAGCAAGAAACAAAAGCGCAACTGCCAAACTTTGCCAAGATAGAGTAGGAGAGTCTTTCAAAATTCCTGCTTCACAGAAAAGTCTATCAGATATTTTAGGCCCAATCTACAGAGGAACCTGGGTGAAAGTCCAGACAGCCAGCTGTTTCTGTCATTTCTTATTGTTTTGGAAGTTGCTTGTTCTACACTTCCTGTTTACTCAGGTAATATATCCTTCCCAGGTCTTTAATGGTGTTGTAGACTAGACAGCTATAGTTAAAGTTTTCATGCTTCATGACAGAAAGTAAATTAGTACAAAACTCTGGATTCATCAAAGAAGAATAGTAAATAAAGTATTTTCTCTGAATTTGCTGACTACAATTGACAAACACTCTGAATGTAATTCTTACTTGATAATTATTCTTGTTATATATACTTTCATTTTGTTGAAGTTAATATCTTTCCATTCTGTTTAGACAAAACCTGATACCTGTTCTTATTGTATATCATTTTACTATACTATGATAGAGTTAAAAATCTTAACTTTTTAGACAAAAAAAGGGGGAAATGTTGTTAAATAATCTTTTTGTACACTGTGAATATTTGTCACTCAGATGGGCTTAATAAAAAGCTAAACTGTCAGCTTTTTATTTTATCTACATATACAGATTACATAAAGGTAAAATAAAAAGCTAGGAGAGATTTTTTAGAACAGAGAGGACACTGAGAAGAAAATGGAGATGCCAAGAGAAGTAAGGAGATGCAGAGCAAGCAAGATGGGCACTAAAGAGATGAGGGGATAAAGACATGAGGCAGAAAGTAAATTAATAGAAATGGGTTAAGATCAGTTATAACAGCTAGTTAGAAATAAGCCTAAGCTATCAGTCAAGCTTTCATAAATAATAAGTCTCCATGTAGTTATTTGGGAGCTGGCACAGGACAGAGAAAGACTTGCTACAGTATAGGAAGATGTTCTGCACACTAATAAACTAAGAACAGCAGGACATGGTGGAGCATGCCGTTAGTCCCAGCAGTTGGAGGCAGAGGTAGGTGGATCTCTAAGTTTGAGGCCAGTCTGGTCTACAAAGTGAGTGCCAGGACAGCCAGGGCTACACAAAAAAATCCTGTCTCAAAAAAAGTGAGAGAAACAAAATCAAGTCAGACACAAGCCCCTGGAATGACAATAATGTCCTGCTTGAAACATATGCTAGGGCCATGGTAACACAAAGCTTGTGGGAGTAACCAACCAATATATGATTTGACTTAAGGGTCATTCCATGAGATAGAACCCATTCCCAACACTGGATGACTGATCAAAACCTGAGACTAAACAGAAAAGGGATCCAGAATAAAATCAAATACTACTGTTCTAAAACACACACACACACACACACACACACACACACACACACACACACAGAGAGAGAGAGAGAGAGAGAGAGAGAGAGAGAGAGAGAGAGAGCAATAAAATACCTCCTAATGGCATTCTGCTACATTTATAGATCAGTGCCTTGCTCAGACGTCATAAGAGGAACTTCCTTCTGCAGCAACTAAGAACAAAAACAGAGAACCACAGCCAAATACTATGTACAGAATGAGAGATCTTGGGATACTCAGCCCTAAAAGGGATGTTTCCATCAAATCTCTCCCTTCACATTCAAAGAACCCTGTGAAAGAGGAGGTGGAAAGAAACAATGTAAAATCAGAGGGATGGAAGACATCAAGAAAATAAGACCCTCTGTGTCAAAATGATCAATGTTCTTTTGATCTCACAGAGACTGAGCAGCATGCCCAAGGCCTGCACCACCCATCCTGCACCAGGTCCTGTACATAAACTGAATGTGGCCTCCCATTTAGTGTGCACATGGGATTCATGCGTGTGTAAACAATGGGGTCTCTATTTCTTGTGCCTTCTCTTGGGCTCTTTTCCTCTGGTTTTGTTGTTGTTGTTGTTGTTGTTGTTGTTGTTGTTGTTGTTAGAGTCTAATATGTCAGTTTTTGTTTTAACGTATTGCACCTTAGAAGCATGTTTGTTCTCCAAGGACAAAGAGTAAGGAAGTAGATCCAGAGAGAAGGGGATGAAGGGAGAAACAGGGGGGATCAGAGGGAAGACAATCAATAATAAGGATATATTATATAGGGAAAATTATTCTCAATAAAAGAGGACAAAAATAAGACTAAGGAAACCTAATAATAAATAAACTCAAGAAGTTTGACACAGAAATGTCCAGAACACTAAAATCAAACAAAAATGTCAATAATCAAAATGGGAAAAACCATAAAGAAAACTGTACTTCCAGCAGTCCTCCTGAGATAATAATTTTCTTAGGGTGATAGTAACAGGTTGTTTACATTACCGAGGACTAATGGAAGGTTGTTAATGGATAATATCCTGCCAGCAGATACAAGAAATCCTTAGAATATTAGTGACTTACGTTCAAACAGTCCAACAAAAAGTTTTAAACATGTAGTTGTAGACATAAACACAGCACACAAAGACAAATATTACCAATTAGTATACTTAGGTAATATTTAAAAGCTGTTCTAATGGAGGTGATTGCTGCTGTAATTTGGTTGGGTTTATTATTTTTTTGTTTTTAATGATTCACTTATTTTCATTTTACGTGTTTCTGAGAGTGTCTCCATGTATGTATGTGTACCATTTGCTTGCCTGGTCCCCAAGGAAGCCAAAAGAGAACCTCAGATTCTTTGAAATGGACCTATAGGTAGTTGAAAGCCTCCACATGGGTTAGAGAAACGATGTGGGTATTAGAAAAGAAACCTGTGTCCTCTGTTGTTGTCTGTGGTTTCTGCCCTGCCCAGTTCCCGCAGTTGTTAAGTCCCAAAGAAATCACACAGAGTTCAACATTAGTTATAAAACTGATTGGCCCATTAGCTCAGGCTTCTTATTAACTCTTGTAATGTATATTAGCCGATTATACTTGTCTATGTTAGCCACATAGCTCAGTACCTTTTTCAGTGAGGCAGTCTCATCTTGCTTCCTCTGTGGCTGGGCCAGGACTGTGTGGACCAAGCTTTCCTCTTCCCAGAATTCTCCTGTTCTCATTGACCCGCCTCTACTCCCTGTCTGGTTGTCCCACCTATACTTCCTGCCTGGCTTCTGACCAATCAGCATTTAAAATATAATTGACAGAATACAGGCCACTGTCCCACACCACTCTGTAACATCAGCAAGTGCTCTAAATGACTATACCATCTCTCCAGTCCCTCTATGTTTTGAGATGGTCTCATGTCACCTAGGCTGCCCTCAAACTCAGTATGTAACAAAGGACAACCTTAAAGTTCTGATCTTCCGGCTTCCACCTCCAAAACCCTGGAATTACAGATATGTGCCCTGTACTAATCAGGGTTCTCTAGAGGAACAGAACTGCTCATTCTACATTCACAGAATTTATGCAAGTGGGTGATGGGCTGACACCCAGCTAGTTCAACAATGGGTGTCTAATAGCAGAAAGTCCAAGAATCCAGCAGCTGTTCCCTCCACAATGCATGTCTCCGCTGATGTGCAGTCCATGCTAGGATCTGAAGAAGTAGGCTCTCATGCCAATGAAGGAAAGGACTTGCCAGCAGAGTGAGGGGAAGCAGACAAGAATTTCCTTCTTCCACATCCATTTTACAGGATGGCACCAAAAGGCATCCAGTGGCCCAGATTTAAGGTGGGTCTTACCTCCTCAAAAGATCTGGATTAAAGGTGGGTCTTCCTACTTCAAATGACTTAACTAAGAAAAATGTCTCACAGGTGTACCCAGATGTTTGGATTTTGGTTAGTTCCAGATGTAATCAAGTTGACAACCCAAAAGAGACATCACAGCCCCCATGCCAAGCTATGTAGAAGGCTGTGTTGTGTGTGTGTGCTCACATGTTTCACTGGCTTGTTCATCTACTCTTTTGGAGTCGGGGTCTCTCTTTTACTTGGAGCTTGCCAAGTAAACTAGGCTAAATGTTAGCAAGACAAGGGATCTGCCTTTTCCACATCTTCAGTGCAATAATAAAAACCATAGGCTACAACCATCATACCTTGTTTAGAGAGACTATGAAGACCTGCAATTAACATATTTGGCATTCCTCACTATGTTACTGCATTTACTTGTGTTCAAATTGTCTTATCATTGGATCAGTGGCTAAGAACACTGACTGCTCTTTTGGAGGACCTGGGTTTGATAGCAGTTATAGTATTGACCTGTAACTCCAGTCCCAGACGATCTGACACTCCTTTACAGCCTCTTTGGGTACCTGTAGACACACATACACACATACATACATACACACATACACACACACACACACACACACACACA
Source organism: Microtus ochrogaster (assembly GCF_000317375.1). Classification (NCBI taxonomy): domain Eukaryota; kingdom Metazoa; phylum Chordata; class Mammalia; order Rodentia; family Cricetidae; genus Microtus; species Microtus ochrogaster. The sequence continues at coordinate 867,628 of NW_004949213.1, read as the reverse complement.
TAGATTTAAAATGATAGAAAAAGGGTAACTGCTCCAGTACAAGGGAAGAGGGGAGAACAACCTAGACTCATGAACTAGCAGCCCCTGTGGCGGCTTTTGCTATGACCTTGACTTCCTTCCCAGGTCTCAGGCAC
>NW_004949213.1:860624-866569 GCF_000317375.1 Microtus ochrogaster | reverse complement strand
AAAAAAAAGAATCCAAATAATGCTGAGAAAAGACTTAAGATAAGAAAAAGAAGCAACCTCAGTGAGAAACCAACTGTTTCAGAAAAGAGTTTATATAAATGCAGATCAGGGATTGCCACTTAAGAGGAAAGTATAATTTAGTGTGTGGGGAGATCATGAAACCTTAGGCTGCACTGTTGATAGAGATGTAAACCCCATCTCTACAGTTCAGTAATAATGCAATTTATTAGGCAAGTCCCACCGGATTCTATGCTCAATGTTTCCATCTAAAAACTGGGCATAATGGCACACATTATAATCACAACACCTGGGAAGGTGAGAAGTTCAAGTGTAAACAGAGCCTTTGGTCCTGCCCAGTCCCTCAGCTGATTTTAAAATAACCACTCAGACACTTATTTATAAATGTTTAGCCTACAGCTCAGACTTATTACTAGCTAGCACTTACATATAAATTAACCCATATTTCTTATCTACGCTTTATCCCATGCTTTGTGGCTTGTTACCTTATTTTTTTTACATGTATAGCTTCCTCGGGGGCTGACTGGGATCTCCCTCAACTCTGTCATTCTTTCTCCCTGTATTTCTGCTTGGATTTCCTGCCTCACTATATCCTGCCTTGACACAGGCCAAAACACCTTTATTTATCAACCAACGAGAGCAACACATATTCTCAGCATGTAAAAAAAAATCCCACAGCATTTCCCCTTTTCTGTCTAATGAAAAAGGGAGATTTTTAACTTTAACATAGTAATATTACATATAACAAAAAACAGTTATCAAACAAGAATTATAGCTATGATGTTTACTCTATTTACATTTGGCAAAATTAAAGAAAATACTCCGTCATCTAGTCTATCTTTATGAATCTAGTTTTGTATCTAATTTGTCTTTTATTGTAACTAAGGAGAACTATAATTATAATTATCTACTCTTCAACTCCATCAACGACCCCAGAAAGATATAATACTACCTGAGTAAACAGGAGTGCATTGCAAACAACTTCCAAAACCTAGGAATGACGAAGGCATCTGGCTACCTGGACAGTCACTGAAATTTCTTCTGTAATATTGGGCATCCATCCTCAGCCTACAGGCTTAGAGTATCTGGCAGACTTTTTCAGTGGAGCAGGAAATTTGAAGGACACTCCCACCTCTATTGGCAAAGCTTGCCAGTCACTTTTCTCTGGGTCCTGAAGAATGTCTGGCAGTTTCTTCTGTGAAACAGGAACCTGAAGGACCATCCTGCCTTGTTTTGGCAATGATTAGCTGTCATTTTCCCCTGGGTTCTGCATGTCCAGTTTATGCAGAGTACTGTCAAGCAGTCCAGGTAAAAGCAGTTTCTTGCCCAAAAGGCTAGCCTTGCCACACTGAAGGCAAATTCCATAATGAGTTTCTTCAATGCCCATCACACTCTTTGAAGTAATTGGTGCTGCCAGGAGCACACATGTCTCACTGTCGAGAAAAGTTCCTAAAACATTTTATTTTTTTTTATTGAGAAAAGGAAAAAAAAGTATCCGCCTCCTCCCAGCCTCCCATTTCCCTTCCCCTCCTCCCACCCTTCTCCCCCACCCCCAAACTCTTCTCCCCCTCCCTCTCCTCCAGTCCAATGGGCAGTCAGGGTTCTCTGCCCTGTGGTAAGTCCTAGGTCCTCCCCCCCTCTGTCCATGTCTAGGAAGGTGAACATCCAAACTGGCCAGGCTCCCACAAAGCCAGAACATGAAGTAGGGTCAAAACCCCGTGCCATTGTCCTTGGCTTCTCATCAGTCCTTATTGTTCGCCATGTTCAGAGAGTCTGGTTTTATCCCATACTTTTTCAGTCACAGTCCAGCTAGCCTTGGTGAGCTCCCAATAGATCAGCCCCATTGTCTCAGTGGGTGGGTGCTCCCTCGTGGTCCTGACTTCCTTGCTCATCTTCTCCCTCCTTCCGCTCCTCATTGGGACCTTGGGAGCTCAGTCCAGTGCTCCAGTATGGGTCTCTGTCTCTATTTCCATCCATCACCAGATGAAGGTTCCCAATGATGGCTCTACCGGTACCCCTAAAACATTTTAAATGCCATATTCTGTAGGTCTTTGAAGTGCTCCAGGATTACATACATAATTGAAATATATTTTTGTACACCTAAAAAAAACCTAACTAATATGACTTTGACTATTATAGATGACTATTAATCTATAATTTTCCATTTTACATTTTTAAATCAGCCGCATGAACATAATAACTTAATCAAGAGTAGAAATACACATAGAGTATAACAAAACTGATCTTAAATTTATAGCAATAAACTAAAATCCATACCAATGTAAAGTACTTTGAGAGTAACAGTTGCTCTTTGGACTAAAGTAGATTCAATGATCACCCCTTTTTTGTCATAATAATTTACTCATTTACCCATCACTTCTATATCAATCAAGATTAGGTTTAGTTTTATAGCGAGTCCAAAGCTCCCTAGGCTACATGAGACATAGCTGCATAGAAATAAATTAATAATAATAATAAATGACAAATAAATAATTTAGATTGAGTTGATAATATCTATTAGATAGAGTTGATCGTGATATTAAGTATTATAGTCAAATATTTTGAACACTGTCTGACCTATTCTAACGTAGGATCACTAGCGTTTTAATCTTTATTTGTTTATTTATTTATTTATTTATTTTGTATGTTGGGGATGGAACAGCTACATCCCTAGCCATGAAAAATGTTGGCATTATTGTGATTTAAGTTGCCTTCTTTCGATTTACACCTCATTCTTACAGATATGATTAATGAAAAGGACAAATTCATAGCCTGAAACTTCTATAACAAAGCAAGTAAAGTAAGTATTCCTTGATGGAAATAGAATGGTTCCACTTCTGTTTTAAATTGACTCTATGGATTCATCATTAAGTAAATTTATAAAGGTTCTTATATTTAGCTCTCTATATATGCATGTACAGTGTATGTTTTTATGAGGGTGTGTGCACAAGTGTGTGCAGGCATACATGCGTGTATGTGTGTATGTAGGTCAGAGAGTAGTGTGATGTATCATCTATATTTCTCCCCACTTTGTTTTTTGAGACAGAGTCTCTCTCTGAGCCAGAGCTCATTGAGAGGATCGCCAAGGTATGAACAAAAAGCAGGTACCTCATGAGCTCCTGTTTTCAACCAAAGAGATTCCACATTATTCCTTTGAGAAAAAGGAGGAATTCTGCCACCTCTTTAAAATTCTGTTGAAATAAATTTATTTTATTTTATTTTATGCAAATGTGAGTGTATGTATGATCACCACATAAGTGCATGGTGCCCATGAAGGACAGAAGAGGGCAAAAGATACCCTGACCTGGAGTTAGAGCTGGTTTAGAGCTACCTTATCCTGGTGGGAATAAACTCAGGCCCTCTGCAAGAGCAACCAGTTTGCTTAACGGTCAAGCTATCTCTCTAGTTCCTAATTATATTTTTTGATTTATTTACTTCTTTATTTAATTTTGTTTCTTTGTTTTGTTTGAAATAGGGCCTCACCCTGTCGATTAGGCTAGCCCGGAAATCATGATGTATTGGAGGGTCACCTTGAACTCACAACCATCTTCCTCTCTCAGCCTTCTGAGTGAAGGAATGACAGGAATGGGGCCATCAAGCACAGCTTCAGCTACTACAGGAAAGAGACTCTGTCTCCTCATTCAGAGGGAGGAAAGCCAAGAATGTAGAGGACACCCCGCATTCATGGGGACAGAGGGCCTTACCCACTGTAGGTCTCCAACATCATGTCCCTGTATAAGACCCTCTGAGCAGCATCCAGGCAGGCCCACTCCTCCTGAGAGAAGACAACAGCCACATCCCTAAATGTCACTGACCCCTGAAACCACAAACACAAGTAGATGAGATTGGGGAAGCGTTCAAGATGGACAAAGAGAAGGGAAAGGACTCAAGGGTGGGAGGAGCCACATGGAGATGCTCAAGGCACCTGACTGCACGAGCTCCCCCAGGAAAGGAGGACTGTGGCCTACACATCCAATAGAGGTGCGCTTCCAATCCATCCACCCTACACATCCAATAGAGGTGCGCTTCCATTCCATCCACCCTACACATCCAATAGAGGTGCGCTTCCTCCAGCACTGGGGAGGCAGAGGCAAGAGGCTTGCTCACATTCCAGGCAGCCTGGCCCAATGGGTTCCACACTAGCCTCTGCAATCAGTGTCGCTGGTCAGATTCAATGTTAACATGCAGTAGACTGATACCAGACCTTCAGTCACACCACATGCAAAGTCAACTCAAACCACCAGATTAAAATTTAAAGACAAAACTGACACTACTAGGGAAAAAAAAAAAACAGAGGAAAGCCTCCATGACACCAGACGTATTAGGTATTACTGTAAAAACACAAGTAACAAAAGCAAAATGGACAAATGGGATTTACATTTGACTGAAAACTTCACACATCACACATTTGACTGGAAACCATCAACAGAGTAGAGGGATAATTTAGATAATGGGAAAGAATACTTGCAAATTACACACCTGACATGGAGTTAACAACTAAACTCTGACACAGTGCCTTCATAAGGAATGCAGATAATTCAGCGACAAGGACACATACTAGTTAAGAAACAAGCAAACACACAAATAGACATTTCCCCACACGGAACATAAAAACGGCCTACTGGAGGGACATGAAAAATAAGCATCAGAGAGACAGAGGTTAAAATCACAGTGAGTGGCCTCCTCGTGACTGGTAAGAGTGTCAGTTACCAGAGGGCAGGAGGGAGAGCCCAGTATTTTTAGAGTACTTTATGCTCAGGCAGAGGACCCAGGTTTGATTTCCAGTACCCACATGGTGGCTCATAAGCATCCCTAACTCCAATTTCAGGGGTCTGACACTGTCTTCTGGCTACCTCAGGCACCAGTCATGCATACAGTACACATATATTCAAGACAAACAAAAGTATAAAAACATGAAGTAACGCCGGGCGGTGGTGGTTCACCCCTTTAATCCCAGCACTTGGGAGGCAGAGGCAGGAAAATCTTTGTGAGTTCGAGACCAGCCTGGTCTACAAGAGCTAGTTCCAAGACAGGCACCAAAAACTACAGAGAAACCCTGTCTCGAAAATCAAAAAAAAAATGAAGTAAATCTTTTTAAAACAGTGTCCACTATCAAAAAGCAAACATCATGTAGAGAACATGAAGGAAAAGGCACATTACTGGAGGAGATATAAATTAATACAGTCATTGTTCTCAAGCAATTACAAAGAGACTGTCACGTGATCCATCATTACCATGACTGAGTAGAGACACACAGAAAAACTCAACATCTGCAAGGCACATTTACATCCCCAAACTTATTCCAGCATTCTTTACCTGGTTGTGATATGAAACCACACACACACTAAATAAATGGAGAAAACAAATCTAGAATGAGGTTCACGGGCACAGTAGAATGCTATCCAACCATTTACTACAATATGGTGAGCATGGAGGAAAACAAGAGAAATGAGCTAAAGACAAAAAGACAAATGCTGGGGTTGGAAAGATGACTCAGTTCGGCTGAGAGCTGGTTTGACTTTCCAGAGGTCAGGAGTTCAGTTCCCCGACAGCTCCCGATGCCTGTAACTCCAGCTCCTGTAGATCCTAACCATCTGGTCTCTGCGGGCGCCAGTGCTCATGTGCACATAACCCCACCCGCAGAATTCTAAATAATAACTAACCTTTAAACCAAAAAACACCACCATCTCCATGCAGAACCTGAAACCGTTATCTCACAGGACCAGGTACGATGGTGGGTAACGGGGTGTGAGCGGCTGAGACTGGATGTGCAACACCGTGGTTGAGAGTGGGAGATGCAGACCCTTAAGGCAGTCGGGAAGACGCTGACCAAGGACTACACAATTTCAGCGACACGACACAAGTTCCAGATACCTCATGCAACACCGTGACTTTGACAAGGGGTTTTGAAAAACTCGGAGAGTAGA
>NW_004949213.1:857506-860329 GCF_000317375.1 Microtus ochrogaster | reverse complement strand
CATTTTCATAAAAATACAGTCAGTAATCCCATTATTTCTAACACGCCCTCGTACTGCAGAAAACCGAAGAGAATGAACTCAAATGAGCACAGAGAGCGACAACTAAACACATTGGGTCCTTACTCTCGGCTGGCACTGCACCATCAGGCTTTACAGCTGTCATTCGGAGGCACATGACAAGCCTAGGGACCCAGAGAGAGGCAGAACCAAGACTCTGAGATACCACAGAGCCGCATCCCCACGTTCAACCACAGCACTGTACATCTGGACCTGGCCAATGCTACCCATTTTCATACACAGACATCCTAAAATTACTACTTTTTTTAAAAAAAAAATCCTTTCAAAGATGCCAAATTAAGCAGAAATCGCTTATCACCTCCATTGTGCCCCTGATTTGAAAAGAAAGCCTTTAAAGATCAAAGGACACAGGACTTGTGATACCATTCGAGCAGTAATTGAGTGACTATATCTGGGTTTCAAAGCCCTAACGCTAACCTCTGGGGCTGACCTCCTTTCTACAACATCTTGGGGGAAGAGAGTGATTGTAGAGAGATGTCAAGGGTCTCCGAAACGATCATGTGACTATTAAGTGGAAAGGGAGGGGTAAGGGGCACAATGGTGGAGGCATCAATTTACATATTCTTACCTCACTTACTGACAATTCTATATTCTAAAACTAAAACCTCGTTTCTCAAAAAGAAAGAAAGCGCAGACTCATTCTTGAATCTTAGTTGTGTGGCGGCAATAAAGCACGCATTCTTCTCCAAGCCTTGGGAGGCGTCTCCGGCCTCAAATGCGCTCCCGGCGCTCAAGTCTGGACCTCAGGGGCAGCTCCGGTTCAGACTCCGTCCCTGACCTCTCATCACCGCAGCCTGGTCCTCTGCTTTAGCCGCTGTGGCCGTGAGGGAAAGCAGGAGCAGAACCGACTGGCAGAGTGACACGGACAATCGGAGAGCTGGAGGTGTGTAAACACGCACACACGCATGCATATAGACAGGCACACCACGGTTCCTACACACTCACACACATCACCATTCACCCACCCCGCACCACCGTCCACACCCACACTGAGACCGCAGGCTCCGCCTTAGTCAGTGGAGAATTACGCCACAGATTTCTGCCACCTACCAGAAAGCTCTAACAAGACAGAGAAAGTTAATAGTTTACTTCCAGCGCACTGGCCCCTGGGAAATAGAGTCCCGGTGACCAAAAATTCAAGCCTAGCGCTCTATGGTTCAGAGAAATCCCAGCACGCAACTTGAGCAGCCCATCTGGGGTCTGCGCCCACTGGTTTGTCGGAGATCCCACGGGGTGCGCTGAAAAGAAAAAGCTCTCTGGCGTGTTAGTACACGCCTTGAATCCCAGCCCTGGGCGGGGGTGGGGGGATGGAGGGGGTGGGGAGGTGGGGGGGACCGCAGAAGCAGGCGGATGTCTGGGACTTCGAGACCAGCCTGGTCTACAGAGTGAGTTCCAAGACAGCTAAGACTACTCAGAGAAACTTTGACTCGAAAAACCAAAAAGAAAGAAAAAAGTTACCTCTGGGTTTTGCGTGTAACTTATTTTCCCTCCTATGTAGTGTACAGAGGAGCCTAAGTTTGTTTGTTTGAAAGCTTTATTATGTTACAGCATCAGCCTTCATGTATACCTACACACCAGAATAGGGCACCAGATCTCATTACAGATGGCTGTGAGCCACCATGTGGTTGCTGGGAATTGATCTCGGTACTTCCAGACGAGTTGCCAGCGCTCTTAACCTCTGAGCCATCTCTCCAGCCCGAGCCTAAGTTTTAAAGCGCAGACTTGAAATAAAATCAGATCAAGACATAACTGCTTTGACTATGCTTTGCCTGAGACCCACTCCACGAGGGAGTCCACCTCCCTGTGCTATGGTAGGGACTATGATGACTTTGAAAACACTGAACTAAAGAATTGTTTGGTTTGGGGTTTTTGGTTCGTTAGGTTGGTTGGTTTGGTTTTTTGTTTGTTTTTGTTTGGTGTGGTTTGGTTTTTTTAAGACAGAATTAATTTGTGTAACACTGGCTGTCCTGGGACTCACTCTGTAGACCAAGCTGCCCTCAAACTCACAGATCCAACTTCCTTTGCCTCAGCCAACTAACAGTGAATTGGTTGGTTTTAAATGTGCAGAGGAAGGCCAGGTTACATCAGAGATTTCAGAGAGCCAGATGTCCCGAACCCTTCTAAGGTTAGGTGTTCCTGTTGTCTATATAAGAAAATGTGGCTGGGGGCCACATTGATAGGTATCCACAGAACTGTGTTCACTGGACTGTCATGTACCCCATGTTGAAGGATGGCTGCCTAGCACATGAATGTACCCTAAACAAACACAAACATCGTTCATTATCTTTGTTGTAACATACTAGTTGACTTTCAAAATGACTGTTGCCGTTTCTTATATTTACACAAAGCTTTTTTTGATTCCAAAATGTTATTGTAGGGTAAAAAGGACCAGTGATGGAGAAAATGCAGAAAAGCACCAGGGCATTGTCGAATTGCACAGCATTTCAGCTATGAATGCTGTCAGAATCAAAATGGAGACAGTGGAACATTAATGGAACCAAGGGTGTCTTGAAGGGAGGGCTTTCATCCTCACACAACAAAAATGGTTCCTAGACGCCTTTGAAGTCCATAGTGGTACTCAAGGCCCACATGACCTTACACACAAAAGATGCTTCTGTGAGTACATCTGTTGGTTCCGTTTCTCTAACTACAGGATGATGTCATTTTGTCATTGCTTCTTGTAGCCAAGGATGTTCCAAAACCACTTCTGTTTCCTACACTTCACCTTTACAAACCCTTGCTTCC
>NW_004949213.1:844363-856451 GCF_000317375.1 Microtus ochrogaster | reverse complement strand
TTTGGAAGAGCAGGCAATGCTCTTAACCACTGAGCCATCTCTCCAGCCCCGAGGCATGGTTTCTTTATGTAGCCCTGACTGTTCTGGAACTCCTTTTGTAGACCAGTCTGGCCTCAAACTTATAGAAATCCACCTGCCTTTGCCTCCCAAGTGTGGAGATTAACGGTACGTGCTACCACACCAAGCTAGCTTTCTTCTTTTTATGTAGTCTAGGATCCTGCTGTCAAGGTGGATGTGGTGCTTGCCTCCACATCTCAATTAACCTTCCATAGATAATTCCTTAGATACAAGTCCACAGGCTAATTTATCTCAATGATCCCTCAAAATCATGGCTAGAGAGAGGCTCATCTTCTAGGTGTATCTGGAGCGTCCAAAGTTGACAATATCACAAATGCATTATCTAAGTGTTTAAATAGGGTTTCTATTGCTGTGAAGAGACACCATGACCATGGAAACTCTTATAAAGAAAAACATTTAATTGAGGTATCTTACATTTCCAGTGGTTTAGTCCATTATTGTCGTGGTGGGAAGCATGGCGGTGTGCAGGCAGACATGGAGCTGGAGGAGGAGCTGAGAGTTCTCCATCTGGATCAGCTGGCAGCAGGAGAAACTGTGTGCTATATTAGGCATAGACTGAGCATAGGAGACCTCAAAGTCCACGCTCACAGTGACACACTTCCTCCAACAAAGCCACACCTTGTAAGAGTGCCACTCCTTATAAGAGCCTTATTTTTCAAACCACTACATTAAGATACTAGAAATTTGAAAGTGTATGACTACTAAAATAACTGAAATTATATAATGTTTGAATCATCCCTTTGTGGGATATCAGTATCTGTTATACTGTCACTTATGTCAGACACTGGGCATCTGGAACCTATACTATGGAGATAGTAGTTCTGTGTCGAGCAATCCCTCCATTCCCCTCCACCTTCCTGGTGGATCCCCACTTCACATCCTCTCTTCTGGGTCCATTCTGTGTGATAGAGGTACCCCTCTCCACAATGAAGCTTGATTTTCATTCTTCTGTGTAGATCTTATATGGGTTTGTTGTTGTTGTTTGTTTGGGTTGGGTTGCTTTGGTTTGTTGTTTGTTTTGTTTTTGAGGCAAGATTTCTCTGTGAGGCCCTGGCTATCCTGGATCCTGCTCAGTAGACCAGGTTGTTCTGTATTTCAGAAATCTGCTCCCTCTGTTTCTCAAATGCTAGGATCAAAGTCGTGCACCACAATCCGGCTGTATCTTATGTTTTAAATAATGTCAGACATCGAGCTAATGAATATAAAGTATGCCTGCTATAATTAATGAGCCGGAGTGGCTTCCTTTCCTTACCATCGGTGCTGAGCTCTCTGTAAATCCCATGAAATTCTGAGTGGCCTCTGAGAATAGCATTTACTGAGTGAATGCTGTTTATCCTCCCTTTCATTTTCCATGTGTATGTATGTACTGTGTATGTTTACATGTGTGGAGAGTGGTGTGCACGTAGTGTAATAGTCTGTCCTGTCCCTTTAAGAGACAAGCCCTGACCACCACCAAAACAGGCAAATCTTCCTTCTGCTTGCAGTCTGAGCTCCTTCCTTTTCCATCTGTCTCCCAAAGAGGTGGCTGCTGCTGTGGCTCCTCTCCCTCCCCCCTCCCGTTTCTTTCCTCATCCCCCTTCTCCCTCCCTCTGCCCTTCCCTTCCATAACCCACTAAATAAATATTCAACCTCAGTCTGCATGGAGTGCCTATCTGTCTGTGTCTGTCTCTCACCCGCCACGGCTGCTCATGGGACTAGCTGCCCCACTGAGGTCTCTCACCCGCCACACCTGCCTGCGATCTACTGCCCCGGCCCATGGACAACTTGGCGAATGACGCTGCTTTATTTTTACCATAATATGCAGATGTGCACAAGCAAAGAATGCTCACACACACAAAAAAAATGCCAAAATATCACAAAATAAAGCAAAAAGCTCACAAATGCCATTGAATTCACCGTGTTTTGGCCAGGCCTGCCCTGCAGTATGGTTGAGATAGCCAGAGAGACTCCATTGGAGAAAAGCCATCTTTCCTTTGGCAGCAGGTATCAATTACAGACAGTTCATTAGTTAGTTCATATCCCTTCTCCATATTGAGACTTCTCTTGCTTGAACCTGTACAGGCCCTGTGCGTGCTGCATGGACTCTGTGAGTTCATCTGTGCATCTGTCCTGCTGTGTCTGGAAGGCAGTTTCTTTGTCACACATCCCTTCTGGCTCCTACAGTCTTCCTGCCTCCTTTCCTGCATAGATCACTGAATCTCGAGGGTTTCCTGTGTTTTGTTTATTTTGCTTTGCTTTCCCAGCCTAGTCTGAAAGTCATTTTGTATAATCCAGGTTTGCTTTTAATGTCTGGAAATTCTCCTGCCTCAGCCTCTCAGCTTCTGGAATTACAGGCAAAAGCTACCACGCCTAGCTTCAAACCTTAAAATAAAGAAGTCTTTGGATTGTAGACATCTAGAACTTTTCTTTTAGACAACAGCAGAGTCAGGTTCATCAACACAAGTCCCTCCCACTTGAAGGATCAGTGTCCTGTGCCCTAACCCAGTAGGGAGTACAGGACAACTTTCCTTCAGACACTTCTGGCAGCATTTGGGACAGACTCTGAACACTCAGTTACTTGGACAATTAAGATGCTGAGAAAAAGTTGTCAGGAGACTTTTCTGGCAGACCTTGCCACTGAGGACAGAAATCACACAATGACCACAGGTCCAGAGTAAGACAAAGTTGAGAAGTCATACCTATTGTAATGATTTGTCCTGTCCCTTTAAGAGATAATCCCGCCCATTTTCCCCCACCCCCACCCACTGAGGCAAGCAGATCTTCCTTCTGCTTCCAGCCTGAAAGTCTTTCCTTTATGTCTCTCTCCCTTCTCCCCACTTCTCCCCTTCCTTCCTCCTATTTCTGTTTATCTTTCTCTCTTTCTTTGCTTCTCTCTCTGATCTTCTTCCTTCTCACCTTCCCTCTTTTCCCTTTCCCCTCCATAACCCACTAAATAAATACCCCCCAAGATGGTACCCACAAATAAGCAGGAAGCTTATTTCAGAACCTGCTGCCCCAATTCCTTTAACCTGTTGCACCCAGTCTTCCACCTTTTTATTATAAAAGAAGAGATGGGAATGTAATGGCCTGTCCTGTCCCCACCCTGGCCACTGAGGCAAACAGATCTTCCTTCTGCTTCCAGCCTGCAAGTCTTTCCTTTCTATCTCTCTCCTGAAGAGGTGACTTCTGCCTCTCTCCTTTCTCCCCATTTCTCTCCTTCTACCCTCCTCTCTATCTCACTGTTTTTCTTTCTCTCTCTGCTCTTCTCCCTTTCCCTCCTTTCCCTCTCCACTCCATAATCCACTGAATAAATACCCACTTTCTCTGCATGGCATGCCTAATAGATCTCTGTCTCTCACCCGCCACACAACTCCCTGCCTGGGACCCAGCTGCCTTTGTGGTTCACCATGGCCTCATGCCCACTGCCCATTGCTGCCACTTGAGGACCTGAGGCATTTTATTTTTACCATAACAACTATAACTGAGGGCTCATCATTCCCTCCAGTGATGAGACTGGTAAACCCCAGGCCCGGCTTCCTGGAACAGAGGTGAGGTGTGTTCATAAATGTGTGGAGATGCTTGCAACCCTGTGGAGGCCCCAAAAGGCCTATTTCCACATTGATCAAAGGTGGGAGAGTTGGGACTTGTTTCTAGTTCTTCAAGGTTATTGTGCTTCTATCTCAGACAAAGGTCCCACCCTAGTTGTAAATTAGAGAGTTCTGCTCTCTCAAGGTGATTGTCAACAGGTGTGACTAATTGCCAGACCTTGTGCTCCAGGAATAGAGAAGTAGATCTGTTCCCACCTCAAACAAAAGTCTAAGGATCCAACTAAGTTTCAGGGCCCATTATGGAGATAACTTGGGATTCCACCCAGGGAGTGGTTTTGCCTACAGGGTGTTTTGGTTGTAAAAAAAAAAAAAGTACAATGACAATTCTATTTCATATGATTCAGATGCTGAAGGTAGGCAGTTACCAGTCTTTGTGGATGTGATGGGTGTGCCCATCCTCACTCAGACTGGAATAGAGATCTTGCGAACTCTTCCCCCACCCCTCCCGTCATGTGTACTCTTTTCTTAGAAGACATGGTATTGTAGTTTAAAAGAAAATGACCCCCATAGGTACATAGAGAGTGGCACTATTAGGAGGTGTGGCCTTGCTGTAGTAGGTGTGGCTTTGTTGGAGGAAGTATATCACTGTAGGTGGACTTTGAAGTCTCAGATGCTCAGGCCAGACCAGTGGCTCATGCATGGTCTCTTCCTGTTGCCTAGGGATTAGGATGTAGAATCCCCAGTTCCTTTACCAGAACCATATCTGCCTGCATGCCTCTGTGCTTCCTACTGTGATGATCATGGACTATACCTCTGAATTGTAAGCCAGCCCCAATTAAATGTTTTCCTTTATATGAGTCACCATGGTCATGGTGTCTCTTCCCAGCAATACAAACTCAACTAAGATACAAGGAAAGAGGGAATGGGAACAAATAATCAACCATCTTGTGTTGGTCTCTGGCCGAGAGCCTGGAGATCTGAACAATGTCTTTGACCCAAACTAATCCTGATGTGCTACTCATGGATGCTTGACCTACTTTAAATGCATGAGATAAATTTTTACTGCTTGGAGCAATGGAATTTTTCTATTTTAATTCTTGAAATTTGCTGTTGCACATAATGGTCACCAGGTGGCAACAGGAGTCCAAGGATAAGCAAAGAGAAAGTGGTCCATTGCCCCTCAGTTGTTTGCAAACCCATCTCCATACCATTACATATATCATCAAGGAAAACAAAAGGAAGGGGGAGAGAAATAGGAGGAGGTGGTCAAGGTCCCCAACCCCTAGCCAGAGAGAAGAAAGGAAGTGTAGGATAGGGGATGATCAAGATTTTGTTTTTCCTACAACTAGGCAACTTTGTTATGAAGTTCACCTTTAAGTTCAATAAACAAATCATGGGGGGGGAATGAAGAAAATTAAAAGGCAACAAACAAGGTAGCTCTGCCAGATATTAAAAGCAATATAAATGGGGCAGGGAGGTGGCTCAGCAGATAAAGGACTTGTAGCCAAGCCTGACAGCCTAAGCTCCATCCCTGGCACCCACATGGGGTGAGAGGGGAGAAGAAAGCACAATCCAGGAAGTTGTCCCCTGATCTCCAGACATGGATGAGGCACATGGATGCACACATGGAGACACACACACAGGCAGACATACCTGATTCTAAAAAGAGGAGCCAGACATGGTAGTCCACACCCACCTGAAATCTCAGCTTTCAGGAGAACAAAGCAAGAGAAGCAGAAGTTTCAGGCCAATCTGGGATAAGTAGAGTCTATCTCCAAAAACTTTCACATAATAATAACAATAGTAATAACAGATTTCAAGTAAAAATATAAGGAAATGTGAAGAAACCTATTAAGTGGGCATAATACATGAGAATTCACACATAAAAATATGGAAAGATTTTGTGTGAGTACATACTTATGCATAATGGAAGCAGCACAGTTTAGCTGGGTATAGAAGAACTTGCATTCCCAGCATCCCAGAGCTGGAAAGATGGAAGAAGGAAGCCCAGGAGTTCAAGGCCAGCCTGAGCTACAGGGTGGAACTTGTCTCAAAAAGAAAAAAAATGATACGAAGAAAGAAAAGTAGGGCTGGGGAGATGTCTCTGCATTTAAGAGTGGACACTGCTTTTACAGAGGATTCAAATGGGTTCCTAGCACTCAACTGAATGGCTCACAACTGCTTTACACTTCACCTCATGGAAATCTAATGTTATGGAATGTTTTGGAATCTGTGAGTACCTGTACTCATGTACACACACACACACACACACACACACACACACACACACACCATAATTAAGAAATAAAACTAAAGATTTCCTAATTGAGGGAGGCAGTTGTGGTGGTGTGGTGTACACCTTTAATCCTAGGCAGAGCTCTGTGAGTTCAAGTCAGTCCACTCCACTGAAAGGGTTCCAGGCCAGCCAGGGGTCCATAATGAGACCCTGCCTCAAAAGAAAAAGAGGGGAAGGTGCTGGGAGATCACTGCTCAATCAGTGCTCCTGAGTTCAATCAGCAGCAGCCACATGGTGGCTCACAATGGGATTTGATACCCTCTTCTGCCATGCATGCATATATGCAAAAAGAGCACTCCTATACATAAATAACTAAATCTTAAATAAGAAAAAAACAGAGAAGGAAGGAGAGAAGGTAAAGAAGAGTCCAGAAAAATCCCAATATTGGATGACACTGCTGGCAAAGCTGGGGAAGGGACTCTGCATCCCTTCCTCCCTGCCTCCACAGAGTGAACGAAACTTATGTCTGAGGGAAGGGCTGCCGATTAGCATGATTTACTCCTGGCGTGCTGTGCATGTGTGTTGAAATGTCACACTGTGGTTGGAGGTATGACTCTCAGCAGTGGAGCACAAGACTAGAATCCCCCAGTGAAGACTATGGGTGTGTTTCAATGGTAGAGTTCTTGCCTAGAATCCCCCAGTGAGGGGCTGGGGGGTGTTTCATTAGTAGAACACCTGCCTAGAATCCTCCAGGAAGGAGGTTGGGGCATGACATAAGCAAGAGCCTGGGTACCATCCTCTGCAAAAATAAATAGGAGGAGAGGGTCTGAAGGATACTGAGGGAAGTCAGTCCCTAGTTAGTTTTTGTGAGGAGAATTGAGGCGGGGTGAGCTAACAGAGAGAATGTCTGGGTGGCATACAAATTCTATTTTTGATTTGTTCGTGGTTCTAAGTGGTTCACCCTAAAATAACACAATGTGGTTTGTTGTGAATTCCAAGAATTCCTATTTTAAGAACTTCCTGGGTTTGTTTTAAGAAAGACTTGGCTTTTTATAATATATTTTAAATTTTATTTTATGTGCATTGGTGCTTTTTCTGTATGTATGTCTGTGCGAGGATGGCAGATCCCCTGAAACTGGAGTTAGAGGTGGTTGTGAGCAGCCATGTGGGTGCTGGGAACTGGACCCGGGGCCCCAGAAGAGCAGCCAGTGCTCCTAACTGCTGAGCCATCACTCCAGCTCCTTGTTTGTTTCTGGGTTTTTCTAGACAGGGTTTCTCTTTGTAGCTTTGTAACCTGTCCTGGAACTTGCTCTGTAGAACAGGCTGGCCTCAAACTCATAGAGACCCACCTGCCTCTGCCTCCTGAGTGCAGGGATTAAAGGTATATGCCATCATCGCCCAGCTTTTAACTTTTTTCTTTAAAAGAGGAAAAGTTTTGTTCCTTGGGTCAGGCTCTCATACGCCAGTGCAGGCTAATCTGGAACTCACTATGTAGTACAGCCTGGCCTCTAACTTGCAGCAAATCTCCTGCCTCAGCCTGGCAAATGCTGGGATTACAGGTGTTAGCCACCATGCCTACCTGAAGAGGTTCACTATTTGAAACCAGTTTCTAATAGATTAGAAGCAAGGAGCAAGGGTCTGTTGCTAGGAAACACTCTTCACCGTCAAGCCATCCCTCCAGCCTGCAGTGTAGGTTGAATGAAGCCATGCTTACTCTTTGTCAGCTTCTGACATTCCACCCATTTCCCAAAAATGGCATGATTTCTTTTCTTCTTTGTGCCTGAATAAAATGCAATGATGTAGATAGAGCGCATCTCCCTTGTCCACTCCCCCTGTGACAGGCATGCCAGCTGGCTCCATCATTTGGCTTTCATAGTGCTGTGTATATGGACCTGCTGTGGAATAATCCTCCTGTACACTGTAAAGATTTGTCACTCGAATTGTTTTTTTTTTAAATGATGATTGGACAGTAGCTAGGCAGGAAGTATAGGCAGGGTGATCAAACTAAGGATGATGGGAAGGAGAAGGGTGGAGTGAGAGGGTCCAGCAAATGCAGAGTTGCAAGATGAGAATGCTGTACTGAGAAACAGTAACAAGCAAGCCACTGGCTAAGCATTGGTAAGAACTATGGGCTGATTTAAGTGTAAGAGTAAACAAGTAACAAGCCCGAGCTATTGGCAAAGCATTTCTAATTCATATCCAGTCTCTGCATGGTTATTCGGGAACTGGCAGGCAGAAGGGAAATGTCCAATTACATGTACGACTCTCAACCCTGCTGGAAGTGTAATAGAGTATATGCTGGATCTAATTTCAGGGTTTTTTTTGTTGTTGTTGTTGTTGATGATGATGTTGTTAAGACTCTCCCTGTTCTGCACATCCTAAAAAACAGAAAAATCCAAAAAAAAAATCAAAAAACAGCATTTGTTGTTTTCTCTTCCTTCATTCTTTTCTTCATTTTTTTTTTTGAGAAAGGGTCTCTCTATGTACCCTGGCTGTCTTGAAATCTGCTGTGTAGACCACACTGGCTCAGACTCACCAAGATCCACCTGCCTCTGCAGATATGTATCACGATGCCCAGCTTCTTTATACAGTTGTGTGTGTGCTATGCATGTGTGTACGTGTTGTGTGAGTATGTAAGTATGCATGTGTGTGGATGCATGTGTGCATATATGTTGTGTATGTATGTAAGTGCATAGGGGGTGAGTGTGCACATGTTTGTATGTGGAGGCCCCAGACTGATGTCAGCAGTCGTTATGGATCCCAACCAGTTTTACACTTCACTCATTTTGTCTCTCAAAATCAAACCCAAACCTGACAAACCTGACTCTTCAAAACACCTAATAACTAATGTTGTTCTGCAGCTTGGTGTGGGCCTCCCCTGTCTCCACCTTCAGAGGCTGGAATTATTGGTGGCTCACACACACACACACACACACACACACACACACACACACACACACACTTAACATGGGTAAGCAAACTCCAGTTCTCATACTTGCCCAACAAGCATTTAACTGCTGGGCCATCCATAGCGCCTCTCTCTCTCCCTCTCTGCTTCTCTCTCTCCCTCCCTCCTCTCTCCATTTAATCTCCCTCTTCTCTGCCCCACCTCTCTTTTGTCAAGGTCTCATGTATCCCAGACAAGCATCAAGCTGACTATGTAGCCAAGGATGACTTTGAACTTCTGATCCTCTTGCCGCCACTCCAGGGAATGCTCAGACACCGATGCCTGCTGGGAAAAGGTACTTTCATGCCAGAGAACACCCCTCTCCCTTCTGCCCTCCCTGACTCCCGCTGTTCTCACCCCTTCTTGTCCCTCAGTGTTAACCCATCCTGCAGAGGTGTCTCGGATAGTCTGGAGCCTCAGCAGGTCACTGCCAGTCATCAGACTCATTCTGCAGTGGCTTTGTACCTGAGCATTTTCCCTGCATGAACAAAGCCATCCCTGGCGCCCGCAAACCAAAGGCAAACAACCCTCAGAGAGGACACTGCAAAGAGAAAGACAGAATCCTCAGGCGAGATGCAGTCGAGGCCTGGGCTTCTTAAATCCCTGTCAGATTAGGCTGTGAATTGGGAGTGATGTGGACAGAGCTGGAAAGACTCCCCACAGTCCCTGAGTCAATCATGGCTCCAGGTTAAATTAGTGCCTGAAATTACAGCCTCAGAGGCTGTGCTCGTCTGCCCCCTCCGCTCCACGGCAGTGGCACAGCCTGGGTGGCAACCCCAGCAGCAAGGCATTCTCTCGTGGTGCTGAAGTCCACAGTCGGGGGGTCCTCAGGTTTGATTGCCCCTCTAGCTTCTATCCTAAGGTTTCACATGGCTTCATCACCATTTCCTTGGACAGCGTCTCTCCCCTTATAGTCAGGTCTCTGGTATGTCTCAGCTTTTATTTCTTTTTTCAATGATGCTGGGTCAAACCCAGAGTCTAGGCAAGCCTTGACTATGTAGTGAGTTAAAGTCTGCCTAGGCTACTTAGTAAGACTATCTCAAAATAAAAATGTTAAAATAGGCTGTGGCTGTAACTCGGGGATAGAGCACACGACTATAGCACAAACCCTGACTGCTCTCGATAACCAGGAGCCAGATATGGGGCAAATGCTGGAAGATCAGAGAGACAAAGGAGTGAGCCACCGCCACCTCTTACCTCGGCCTGAAAGGGCCGAGCTCCTGTTTCTGCTGTGCCTTACCACTTCCTCTTTCCACCCAGCTATATCATTTCCTGTTTCCTCCTCCCAAGTGCTGGGATTAAAGGTGTGTGCTACCACTGTCTGGCCTCTGTGATTAACTAGTGGCTTAGCTCTGCCTTCTGGACTTCAGGCAAGCTTTGTTTGTTAGAGCACAAACAAAATATCACCACACACGACCTTGCACAAGGCCCTTACTTCAATCCTTAGTACCAAAAAGCAGTCAGAAGTGAAATCAGTTGCTTTTGGTCGACTCATTTTGAAAGCAAACATGCTACTAAACCTTCAGGGGATATAGTCAAATGTTACACAGGCACACGAATTTATATTAACACTTACATCAATATATTCATATAATAACAAATATATATGTATATATATGTGTGTGTATATATGTGTGTGTATATATATCTATATATCTATATATATATCTATATATATATATATCTTGGCGTCATGGGGCACACCTTTAGTCCCAGCAGCACTGGAAGGCAGAGGCAGGCCAGTCTCTGAGTTTGAGACCAACTTATTCTACAGAGAAAGTTCCAGGACAGAGAAACTCAATCTCAAATAACTAAAAAAAGAAGAAGTTTTTGTAAGTGTGTGTGGTATGTGCAGATACTGTGTGTGTGTGTGTGTGTGTGTGTGTGTGCGCACCAAGCACAGATGAATGTATGAATATATAAAAACTGCTATGTTTTGGGGGGGGGGTTGTTTTCATTTTGGTTTTTGAGACAGGGTTTTTCTGTGTAGTCCTGCCTATTCTAGAACTCACTCTGTAGACCAGGCTGACCTCAAACTCACAGAGATCCTCCTGCGTCTGCCTCCTGACTTCTGAGATTAAAGGCATGTACCTCCACTACTAGGCTGAGAACTGCAAATTTTAAACAACGAAATCTCAAAACTGCCCATCAATAAATGAGCCACTGGGGCCAGTGAGATGGCTCAGCGGTTAAGAGCACTGACTGCTCTTCCAGAGGTCCTGAGTTCAATTCCCAGCACCTACACAGAAGAACACCACCATCTGTAGTGGGGTCTGATGCCCTCTTCTGGAATAAGGGTGCACATGCAGATAGAGCACTCATATACACAAAATAAATAAATCTTTAAAAAATAAAAATAAAATAAATGAGCCACTGAATTGAATAGACAATTCTCAAATGGAGAAACACAAATGACCGATAGATATTGTTCTTAAATGTTCAACATCCTTGGCCATGTGGAAAATGTAAATTTAAACACATCGAGATCCAAACAGTTATCCCAAAGAACGGCAATGAAAGCCAGTGCTGGTGAGGCTGTGGAGAAAGAGCCCTGTGCCACTACACGTTCCTGTGCCATTCCTGCAGGGAACGAACAGTGTCCTAGCCTGACTCTCTGTAAACGAATAAAGATTAAGTTCTAGGAACTAAAAATAAACTATCCCGATTAAATATTCATTAAGGCTGGGTCTTATTTTGTATGTTTTTCTTGCTGTTGCAATGTTGGGGGAGAGCACAGACACATTCTCAAACAGCCCATGCTGCTCATACTCACTGTGAAGTTGAGGGATTTGAACCTGGGTGTTTGTGGTTCTAAACATGTGTCAGCATAGAAAAGATAGAGACAGGATCTGGGCAGCCACCTCAGTGGGTATCATGTTGGCTGTACATGTGTGAGGACCTGAAATCAGACCCTTAGAGCCCACATTAGAAAAACAATCTGTGAATTGATTGGTAGCTTTCCCAAAACTAGAGAAGCAAAGACAGCAGATCTCAGGGGCTCTATTCAAATCAGTGAGCTCCAGAGTCACCGAGAAATCCTGCATCAAAAAATAAGGAGAGTGAGCTTGGTGGTGGTGGGGCACACCTTTAGTCCCAGCACTTGGGAGGCAGAGGCAGGTGGATCTCTAAGTTCAAGGCCATCCTGGTCTACAGAGTGAGTTCCAGGACAGGACAGCCAGGGCTATACAGAGAAACCTTGCCTAGATAGATAGATAGATAGACAGATAGATGATTGATAGATAGATAGATAGATAGATAGATAGATAGATAGATAGATAGATAGATAGATAGATAGATAGA
>NW_004949213.1:843047-844187 GCF_000317375.1 Microtus ochrogaster | reverse complement strand
GATAGATAGATGTGACTGAGGATTAGCCTGGTTTGTGGATCATCTTCTTCTTCCACCTCTTCTTCCTCCTCCACCTTCGCCTTATTCTTATTTTGAGACAGGGTCTGGTTATATAGCCTCACTGGACTGGAACTTATTATGTAGACCAGGCTGGCCTCAAACTCATAGAGAACTTCCTGCCTCTGTCTCCCAAGTGCTAGGACAAAAGGTGTGTGCCAGACCTGGCTGAATTTCTGATCGTCTTGTCTCCACCTCCCAAGTATTAGAATTACAGGCATGTGCTACCATGCCCAATTTGAACAATGGTTTTTATTTCTAGTCTCTCACTGCAGCAACGTGAGCCAGAGTGCCAGAAACCTGAGCTCCAAGTGACACTCTATGAGTTGTAGCATGAAAATATGGTGGAAACCATTAGCTTCAATGACACCGACCTGAAGAAAACTGAGATCCAGAAGTACATTGCAAACCAAAGTGATTACTGGGAAAGGAGAGAAGCTTGCTAAAGCCCTAGATTAAGATTCCCTACTCCTTTCCTGTCATCTCCAAGATCCCTTCTGCAAGTTAAGACAGAAGATTCAAGCCACACTGTGAGCTTCTACACGGGGTCCCCCAATTGGGCTGCCAAATTTTACCATTTTGCTTGGGATATTTTAGAAAATTATTTGTCTAATTAACTAAAATAAAAGCCTTGTGGTAAAAGAATATTTTCCTTTCTCCCTTTTTTGTTTTGTTTTGGCTTTGTTTTCAAGACAGGGTTTCTCAGTGTAGCCTGGCTGCCCTGGAACTAGCTCTATAGACCATGCTGGCCTTGAACTCACAGAGATCTGCCTGTGTAGCAAGAGTTCCTGCAGAGCTCTCCAGCTGGTTTAATTAAACCTGATTTCGATCTACCTTTTGTGACTGTTACCTTTTATGCCCTGTACCTTCTGTTTGAAGTATAGAAATCTTATCTAGCTGGACAGTGGCTGCGCTTACCTTTAATCCCAGAACTCAGGAGGCAGGGATCTCTGTGAGCTCGAGGCCAGCCTGGTCTACAGGGTGAGTTCCAGGACAGCCAGGGCTACACAGAGAAACCCTGCCTCAAAAAAAACAGAGAGAGAGAGAGAGAGAGAGAGAGAGAGAGAGAGAGAGAGAGAGAGA
>NW_004949213.1:840851-842947 GCF_000317375.1 Microtus ochrogaster | reverse complement strand
AAGGAAGGAAGGAAGGAAGGAAGGAAGGAAGGAAGGAAGGAAGGAAGGAAGATCTTATCTGAGAGTTTCCTAAAAGTTCAAAGCCTATGCAAAACTTGGTCATGGGTGGACTCAGGAAACTAAGATGACTGGGAATTGCTTTGGCATTTGTCTCTTTGGGGAGCTTCAGAGAAGAGATTTTGGTATGCGGAAATTAACTTGCTAAAGGTGTAAACTGTGTAACATAAAAGAGCCTCCTGCAAAGCTACGAGAATCAGTCAGTTCACCAGAGACTGACTCCCCTGTGGCTGCACGAAGGCTAAAGTCACCCTAGAGTGATCCTGTGATCTGCATAGATCCAACACCTGACTCAACACGCCTGCCTCTGCCTCCCTAGTGCTGGGATCAAA
The DNA here is from genome assembly GCF_000317375.1 of Microtus ochrogaster. Classification (NCBI taxonomy): domain Eukaryota; kingdom Metazoa; phylum Chordata; class Mammalia; order Rodentia; family Cricetidae; genus Microtus; species Microtus ochrogaster. Next base: position 842,558 of record NW_004949213.1, on the reverse strand, counting down.
GGTGTGCCCCAACACTAATTGGCTATATTTTCTTTAAAATAAGAGCCAGGCATGGTGGTGTGTACCTGTAATTCTACCACCTGAGAGCTGAAGGCAGAAAGATCAGTAGGAGTTCAAGGTTACACAGTGAATTCAAGGTCAACCTGGACTATGTGAGACCCTGTCTCATGAACTCTTCCAAAAACATAAAGAAAGAAAAGGCAAAAAGTAAAGGTATCTCAGTTAATATGAAATCTGAGATACAATATTTTTCAGGGAAACTATCGATATTCTTTATTTTTTGATTTTTTTTATGAACATCGGTGGTTTGTGTGCATGTATGTCCTTGTAGGGTGTCAGGTCCCCTGAAACTGAGGTTGTTACAGACAGCTATGTGCTTTCATGTGGGAGTGCTGGGAATTGAACCCTGGTCCTCTGGAGGAGCCATCAGTGCTCTTAACTGCCGAGCCATCTCTCCAGTCCCGGGAACCACAAATTAGAACAACTTGTTCCAAAAGAAAGTAATATATCTGGATAAATTGATAGCCACAAAAGGAGTTGAATTTGTAGGCAAAGACCTACCAAATAGGCATGAAGCTCAGCAGGGCTACACAGAAAATTAAACCATGGGCCAATTCCATTTATTAAAAGATATGTAGGGGGCTAGAGAGAAGGGTCAGAGCACTTGCTGCTCTTGTAAAGGACCTAGGTCTAGCTCTCAGCAATGAACAACCATCTGTAACTCCAGTTCCAGGAGATCTGACATCTCTTCTGGCCTCCATGGACACCACGCACACATGTGAAACACACACAAGAAAAACACTTATACACATAAAAATAAAACATATGCAAAACACTACTGAATAAACTATCATGACATCAAACCCAGTGATGATGGAAAGGGGGCTGGTGCAGTCTCAACAAGCCATAAAACCCAGAAATAATGGGTTAAAAAGAACTTAACAAAATTTAGATATCTTAACAAAATTTAGATGATACTGCTGGTCTTATGTCAACTTGACACGAGAGTTGCTAGACTAGCTAGATTTATCTCTATGCTGAGAAAATGCCTCCGTAAGATCCACCTGTAAGCAGGGTGGTGGCGGCTCCTGCCTTTAATCCCAGTACTCAGGAAGTGTTATACCAGGTACCTGTCCCCAAATGAATTCATGGAGCCCAGATTCCAATGTAAAGCACAAGAGGGTATTTAATATTCAAACCTGAGTTTGGACCACACCTCCAACACGCCAACGCAGTGGGTGAAGGACATAGGGCCCCAGCCCAGGGAAGGGGACAACTTTGAAATGCCATAATCAGGGGAGTTCACATACTGTCATCTTGGGATTGGGTGAGGATTGTTTCTGAAACAATCGGTCAGTTTTGGGTGAGAAAACCCTAACAAAGAGCCATTAATAACTGACAAGGTCTCTTCAAGGACGGGACGCCTCCTCGGAACATCTAGACCTCATTACGTTTTGTGGCCCTGCTCTCTAGCTCCTTAATGGGCTATTTTCAGGGAATCCATTCAAATTCCACTATCGCAGCACGTTTCTGGAGCTGAGATCGCGCCCCCCTCATTATGTGGCTTAAGATGAAGCCCCTTCTTTAAAATGGAGTTTGCAAACTCAGGTCCTCACAGGTCAAAGGCAGATGAGTCTCTGAGTTTGAGGCCATCCTGGTCTACAGAATGAGTTCCAGGACCTCCAAGGTCACACAGAGAAACCCTGT
>NW_004949213.1:829138-839791 GCF_000317375.1 Microtus ochrogaster | reverse complement strand
AAAAAAAAAATTGACAAATTTCACCCCTATCCACCACATCCCCATGAAAGGATCCACTAAGACCTAAAACCATGCAAAGTTCCTTTGCTCCCTCAAAGCTAGGCCCCTGCTTGGAGACAGCCTGTTCCCACCACTCACTCGTTTCATTGACTTTGAATCACCCCATGGGGTTATTCAACAGACTAACAGTGAATGGTGAACCCGAGCATGTTGGTGACTGTGCAATTTTCACTAAGAAGTTAATATCTTAAAGCATCGTATAGTTAAAGGGCCAGTCTTAGTAACAAAAGATTTGTAACTGGGCAAGGGAACCAGGCCTTCAATTCCCGCACCCAGAAAACAGAAACAGGCAGATCTCTTGAAGCCAGCCTGGCCTACACAACAATTTCCTGGACAGCCAGGGCTACAGAGAGACCCTGTCTCAAAAAAAAATCTGTGTGTGTGTATGCACACACATGGACACAAGTGTGTATGTGTGTGCGTGTGTGTGTGAGTGTACGTATATGTGCATGTGCACATGCATGTATGCGTTTGTGTATTCAATGTCAACCAAAATGCACACGTGGAGGTAAAAGGACACGCTGTAGGAGTCATTTCTATCCTCCCAGCACGTGGGCTCTGGGCTCAGACTCTGGCTTGACCTTCTCAACAGCTAACAAGCATTCCATTCAGGGTTTCTCTGTGTAACAAACAGCTCTGACTGTCCTGGAACTCACTTTGTAGACCGGGCTGGCCTCGAACTCAGAGAGATCCACCTGCCTCTGCCTCCTGAGTGCTGGGACTAAAAGTGTGCGCAGCCACCACCCGGTTATGTTTATGCTTCTTGACCAAGCCACTGACCTGCCACGCCACTCAGTTTGTGAGTTCTATATGAGGAAAGGTGGCATTTTAAAAACACGGTGCTAAGGGAAAGTTAGAAAAATATACAGGCAGGTAAAGAAAGCAAAAATGGGCTTCCTGCCAGGGTTGCGTACTTTCTTGTGAGAAAGGCTTAAAGGAAATGGCCGGCTCAGTGTCAAATACCTAGGCAAGATAAAATGGGAGGACCCAGTGGTTTTATAAAATGCCTTGGGCCGGGCAATGGTGGTGCACACCTTTAATTTGAACCTGAATTTGGGTTCCCAGCACCCAAGTGGGAGTGATTCACAACTGCCTGGGACTGGGTCTAGTAGATCCGATGCCCTTTTTGGGCACACACACACACACACACACACAATTTAAAAATAAAATCAGAGGCCCGTTTGGTTTGCTGGGGGGTTTTGTTTGTTTTTTAAACTACGTTTGATTCTTGTCTTGCCATTCATAATTTAGCAATCTTGAACAAGTCACTTCATTTCTCTGGGTCACCTGTAAACGAGGCTCTTCGTGGAAATTTAGTGACATCATTTGAGTAAAACCTTTGGCGCAACCCTCCAAACCCCCCATATAATGGCGCAAACCCCCATTATAGGAGGCGGGAGTATGGACAAGTTCTGACTGGAGAGGCAGGAGATCCAAGAGCTAGCGAGGCAAGCAGAAGTGGCTGTGAAATCTCCGGGACAGTATACTTCGCCGGCCAGCCTAACCTTGCCCACAGAGGTACCAGACAAGCCTGGCGCCCAAACTTGCTCCTCAAGGTCCCCGAAGCCTGTGATTTCCTGCAGCGTAATGTTCCAACATCGGACTACATTTCCCAGTATGCATTTCCAGTTAGGGCCTCAAGAGACTATCCCGAGAATCTTGACCGAACCGCTTTAGGAGTTCCGGGCCGTAATCTCATTCATTCAGCTCCTGTGTTTCTTTTGGTTAAACGTGCCAGTTAACGTCAACACCAAACTGAGCCGGGTTCCTGCAGGGTCTTTGGAAAGCGATGGTGCCTTCTCCCCGGTAGCAGTTAGGGTCTAAGGCCGCGGGGTTGTGTGGCCTGGGACGAACCCAAAACCTCGCAGTCTGGAACTACATCTCCCAGGCGGCATTGCGTCGGCGGCCGCGACACGTCACTGGACACCGCCAAGAGCCCCCGGGGGTGTCGGGGGGAGAGGGACCTTGGGGGCCGACCGGGAGCCGGCTGAGGAAGATGGGGGCCACCTATCCGTTCCTCGCGTGAGGAGGCCGAGGGGCGCGCCACCCCATCCCGGGGCGGCCGCCCCCGGGGTGCCGCCATCCCCGCCCGGCCCTGCAGTCGTGGCTGGGGATGCGGAGCTGGGGGCCGCCGGTGGAGCTGCGCGGGGTGAGAGGCGCGGGGAGGGGCGGCCGTTTGCTGCCCTCGGCCTCGGCCTCCGCCGGCGGGCCCCACTCAACCCGGCCCTCCTTGCGCCCTGACATCTGTGGTGACAGGTGAACCTGTCGCCTCTCTGCACAGCCGAATCCGAGGGGACGGACCTGTCCTTTGAAAAACGGTTTTTGGCTGTTATTTCAGTTCTTATCCCCCACTCCCGGTTTCAGCGGAGGTCCTTCCCCAGCCATGGTCCCCAGGAGCCCCCGGGAGTCTGCAGGGATTGCCTCCCACCCCGGCCTCTCCGCCCCGCGCTCAGCATCCCGCGGGCAGCCTGCGTGAAGCGGCCTCCCGCAGCCCCCGGCCCCTCCCCCATGGAGGAGGACGAGGGGGCGGCGGCCAGAGAGTGGGGCGCGACCCCCGCGGGGCCGGTGTGGACCGCAGTCTTCGACTACGAGGCAGTGGGCGACGAGGAGCTGACCCTGCGGAGAGGCGACCGCGTCCAGGTGCTTTCCCAGGACTGTGCGGTGTCTGGAGATGAGGGCTGGTGGACAGGGCAGCTGCCTAGCGGCCGTGTGGGCGTCTTCCCCAGCAACTACGTGGCCCCCGCCGCACCTGCCGCACCCACAGGCCTCCAGCTGCCCCAAGAGATCCCCTTCCACGAGCTGCAGCTGGAGGAGATCATCGGTGTGGGGGGCTTTGGCAAGGTCTATCGTGCCCTGTGGCGCGGCGAGGAAGTAGCGGTCAAGGCCGCCCGGCTGGACCCTGAGCGGGACCCGGCAGTGACAGCGGAGCAGGTGCGCCAGGAGGCCCGGCTCTTTGGAGCCCTTCAGCACCCCAACATCATTGCCCTGAGGGGCGCCTGCCTCAGCCCCCCAAACCTCTGCCTAGTGATGGAGTATGCTCGGGGAGGTGCATTGAGCAGGGTGCTGGCAGGTCGCCGGGTGCCTCCTCATGTGCTGGTCAACTGGGCTGTGCAGGTGGCTCGGGGCATGAACTATCTACACAATGATGCCCCTGTGCCCATCATTCACCGGGACCTCAAGTCCATCAACAGTAAGTGCTATCCTCTCTCTCAAAACTCTTCGGCTGAACCTTGTGAGGCCAAACCCAGGTGGTTGGAAACGACAAGGGACACCAGATGGCACTGTGCATGGGGCAAGTAGGGGCGGCAATAGACTGTCAGGGCCAGGTGAGGGAGGCTTTGTCCCTATTAAGAAGAAAAAGGAGGCTTTGAAGGGTTGAAAAAATAGACAGTCTTTTAGGCTGTAGTCGCAGTGGGCCAATGGCTGTGTATCTGTGAACTATGACAATCCCTGTGTTTGCTGCCACTTGCAAAGCCTGTCCTCATGATACCCACCACCTGATCATGGCACCAGAATCTAGCAGGCAGAAATAAACAGAATCTAGCTTAGTTGGAGCCAGGGTTTTGCAAGCCTGTCTCTACTAACATTTGTGATCTTTTCATTGGTGGGAGGAGTGTCCTGTGCATTTTAGGTTGTTTGGTGGCATCTTCGGCCTCTCCCCACAAGAGGTCATTAGTACCCTGCACACCTGCTTCCAAATCTCAAAACCAACAGTGTCTCCAGACACTGCCTTGTGTCCTCTGGAGATGGGGATGGAGTGGGGCAAGTCACCTCACCTGAACACCACTGTTGAAATGCTGCTGCTTCTCCAAAGCAAACCGCAGCAGCAAATGGGATGGGAAGAGTGTGGCTGATATAAAAGCTGCCCTGCCAATCAACGGGATCTACAAAACTGATTGGTTGGTTGAATCAACAGTGGGCCAAATAGACAAGGGTCCCTAGAAATCATACTGAGACCAGAAAGCATCTCAAGGCATCAGCAAATATTAATGGAGTCACTAGTAAGTTAGGCCCTCTTCAAGCACCAAGACATCATGGTTTCTTTCCCAGATAGTTCCCATAGATGACACAGTACTTTCATTCATTCTAGATCATTCTGGTGTGCTGGGTGCTAGATACTCCTCCTTAGCGCTCCCGTCCTTGCTGAGCCTCATTTCATGCCCCTTCATTTTTATTTTTTAAATCGATGGCCTCCTTATTGTATTTGGTATTTACAAGGCCAGATCATGTGCAGGAGGATTGTACGGCAAACGAGGCCAGTGTGTTCCCTGCCCTCCAGTGGGTCATACTTAAGCCAGGAGTATGGGGATCCCCCCTTTGCCTTCAGTGCTCACCCTTTGGCCATTCCTTTTTACCTGTTGGCTTATATTTTCATATTTGTTTGAATCCACTCAGCTGTTTTTGTAAGCTTGTTGCCATGTCACCAGCTACAGCCTTAAGCCCCTAGAAGAGAGGACTGAGTGGTCCTCATCTTCTGTGCCTGGCATTCATACATTACACAGAGAGAGTGACCATGCACCCATGACCTTCTCTGGCCTGTGCCTAGTCTGGGAGACTCAGCAAAACAGATGCAGGTGGTCCCTTCCTGCATGGATGCCCACATTCTAGTGCTTCTAAAATGCTGGGGGAGTGGCTGCAGGGCCTCTGGTATGCTCTTGTTACAAGCTGTGGATCCTTGGCCCTTCTTCATCAAGAGGATCCATGGTACACCTCTAATACAACCTGGACAAGGTGGCTGGGCTCCCAAGACCAGGGCTTCTTCTAGGACAGTAAAGGACATGGGCTCCTGCAACAGTGTCCCTATAGCCTTTCCCAAGAAGTCCCTCATCTGATGTCATTTGTCCATTGCTTCAATAATTCATTCATTTGTTTGAATTGCTTTATTTATCATGGGGGTGGGTGTACCCATCACCATGCACGTGTGGAGGAGAGCACAGCTTGCAGGAGTCACTTCTTCCACCATGAGGGCTCTGGGGATGGAACTCAGGTCATCAATCTTGGTGGCAACTACCTTTACTGGCTCAGCCATCTTGATGGCCTGTTTGTTTTAGTTCTGGTGTTTGGTTTGGTTTTTGAGATGGGGTATTATTACGTAGCCTAGGCTGGCTTTGAACTTGCAAACCCGCTACCTCCACCTCCCAAGTACTGGAGTTATAGGTGTGTACTACCAAGCCCAACTTAGTTTAGGTGTTCTTAATCATCTACTGTGTTTTATCCTTGGCTCTAGGAATATAGAAGAGACTAGGGACAGCTGGGTATAGTGGCACATGCCTATAATGCCAGCATTAGAAGATTGAGGCAAGGGCTGGGTATAGTGGCACATGCCTGTAATCCCAGCACTAGAAGATTGAGGCAAGGGCTGGAGAGATGGCTCAGAGGGTAAGAGCACTGGCTGCTCTTCTAGAGGTCCCGAGTTCAACTCCCAGCAACCACATGATGGCTCACAACCTCCTTGCCAGCAGTACATTGTATGCTTAATAAATAAATCTAAAAAAAAAAAAAAAAGATTGAGGCAAGAGGATTGCCGTAAGTTTGAGACCAGTCTGAGCTACATAATGAGAAGTAACCAGCATAATGGCTAGCCAGGCAAAGGCACTTGCCAATCCTGGCAACTTGAGTTTAATCCCTAGGAACATGGATGGAACAACCTATACACACAAAATAGATGGAGAAAGTTATTTTTTTAATAAAGGAAAAGAAGAGCCAAGCATGATATTGTAAGACTTTAATCCCAGTACTTGGGAGACAGAGGTAGGCAAATCTCTGTTAGTTTAAGGCCAGCCTGGTCTACAGAGTGAGTTCCAGGACAGCCAGGGACTTCCTAATAGCACTGTCTCAGATAAAAAAAAAAAAAAAAAGAAGAAGAGGAAGAAAATCCTGCTCCTTCCCAAAGTGAGATTTTTATTCTAGTAAACAAGAATAGCTGATTGATTGATTGATTGATTAGCAATCCACCTATAGATATGGGGATGATAGAGACACACACATATATGTACAGGGCCATAGGTAGAAGAAGGATAGGAAGAGAGAGAGGAAAAAAGATGATAGATACCAGATTTTCAGAAAGTAACAGCAGCTCCCAGGGAATTGCGACAAATTCAGAGTAAGACGGTGATCTTTCGAATTGATGGTCGGGAAAGACAAACATGGGGCAGGAATGACTGAGCGAAAAGAACTCATGTTTACAAAGAAAGATCAGGAAAGCAGGGCAAATGGGAGGGGAGAAGAATGTGCCTCAGTGGAGAAATAGTAAAACTGGCAGAGCCAGGGACTGGGCTAGAACCCCGGTGCTTGGGAGGCTACAGCATGCAGACTGCTGCAGATCTGAGGCCAGGCTGGGCTGTAGTGAGACCTCTCACAACAGCAAAACCCAGGCTAGAGGCTAGGCTGTAGAGGCAGCTCATGGTTAAGTTTAAAACAGAGGCTTCTCTTGCAGAAGACCTGGTTCCATGGCTTCAGTTCCCAGCACCCACATGGTGCCTCACAACATCTGTGACTCCAGACCCAGGGGCTCTACACTCTCTTGGGACTCTTTGAGCACCAGGCATGCACATGTTGTACCTATACACATGTATGCAAGTGTATACATTAAGAGTTTTTTTAAAAATACATCAAGCTGAGGCCGTAGCATGGTCTTAAAGTGCTTGTCTCGTGCAGGAGGCCTTGGGTTTAACACCCATGACTCACACAGGCACAAACATGAAAAGCATAAGCTGCCTCAGCATTGAGGCATGGGGCACGAATGGCAAAGCTAGTTCAAGTCTTTGTTGTGTTGTCTAGAGAGTCTATGCTGTTGGTCAAGTAACTTCTCTAAGATTTGGTTCCCTTGGCAGTAAAAATGAGCTATGAGGGGCTGGAGGGATGACTCAGAATTTAAGAGCACTGACTGTTCTTGCGGAGGACCCAGGTTCAATTCCCAGCACACACTTTGTGGCTCACAAGTGTCTGTAACTCAGCCGGGCGGTGGTGGTGCATGCCTTTAATCCCAGCACTTGGGAGGCAGAGGCAGGCTGATCTCTATGAGTTCAAGGCCAGCCTAGTCTACAAGAGCTAGTTCCAGGACAGGCTCCAAAGCTACAGAGAAACCCTGTCTTAAAAAACCAAAAAAAGAAAAAAAAGAAAAAAAGAAAAAAAAGTGTCTGTAACTCTAGTTCCAGGATACCCAACACCCTCATACAGACAAAACACCAATGCACATTTAAAAAAAAAGAATTATGAGTCTATTATTAGAAAGGATTTAGTCTCAGTGTAGACACTAGCTGTTGTTCCTTTGGAAACTACAACTCCCAGACTCCTCCTGGACTACGGATACCTGTGCGCAGGTGTGCGCACAGGTATGGGACATCCTTCCCAGATACCCTTGCGCTCCCCATTAAAAAGGCAGGGCCACACGAGGCTCTCTCTCTCGTTCGCCTTTCCTCGTGTGTCCTGCACGCCTCCCCGCCCTCTTGTGTTCCCCTCCCCCATTAAAGTGGACCCACGTGGGAGCTGCCGTGTCATGTCTGTGTTTGTTCCGCCGTGTGTGTCTGTCCTGTGCCCCGTGTTTGCCCCGTGTTTTAAGAAGAACAACCCCCTTTTTTTTTTTTAAAGAAGAACACTAGCCACAGCTATCATGACTGTTAGATGACCTACTGCCTCCAGTCAGCTAGAACTATTCTGTATGCTTGGTTGTATCAGTCAGTCTTGATCACAGTGATGCTGCATAACAAACCACACCCAAAACTCAAGTGTGTAAAAGCAGCTGCTTGTTACTGTCCGTGTTCTTTTTTTTTTTTTTTTTTTTTTTTTTTTTTTTTGGATTTTTCGAGACAGGGTTTCTCTGTGGCTTTGGAGCCTGTCCTGGCACTAGCTCTGTAGACCAGGCTGGTCTCGAACTCACAGAGATCTGCCTGCCTCTGCCTCCCGAGTGCTGGGATTAAAGGCGTGCGCCACCATCGCCCGGCTTCTGTCCGTGTTCTTATAGCTAGACAGGGAGCAAAATGATTTAGCGGGCCTTGGGTAGAAGGATTCTACTCATAAGTGTTTCCCATCTCCTTTGGACCAGGGGGTACTTAAAGCATGTTATCATGGCGGTGGCAGAAGTCCTAGAGGCCAAGATTGTACCTGAGGTCTCTTGCAGGCTATGCCTGGATCTGGTCTGTTGTGTTCATTTCATTCTGTTGGTATTTTGAAACAAAGTCTTGCTATATAGTCCAGATTTGCCTCTAACGTATTATCCTCATGCCTCAGGCTCCGAAGTTCTGGGATTATAGGCATGTGCCACCATGCCCAGCTGTGTCTGCCTTTTCCTTTAAAAGTGTGGGGGGCGGTGAGAGAGATTGGGGGGGGAGAGAGAATATGTGTATGTATGTGTGCAGGTAGTGCACACTCTTAATGGCTGAGCTATCTCCACCCCCTCCGCTTTCTCTTGGCTAGCGTAAGTAGTATGAATATCCTAGAGTTAAAGCATAAGCATAGGGCGATACCGTCAGCCTGGTTACTGAAGAAAGTAGACACATGACTGTATGAGAAGGTAGCACTCACTGGCTGCAGGAGGCTGCTCGCGGGGAGCCTGGGGGTTAGAAGCGATGAGGCACTTCTGGTGTCCATGGCAGGAAAGAAGTGTGCCAAGTGGGGACCCATAAGCTATTGAGGGGAAAAGGAAGACAGAGGACTGGGACACCTGCACCTGGCAGGTCTTGGTGACTCACCCTTCTTCCACCCGCAGTCCTTATCCTGGAGGCCATTGAGAACCATAGCCTCGCTGATACGGTGCTCAAGATCACAGACTTCGGCCTTGCCCGAGAATGGCACAAGACGACCAAAATGAGTGCCGCAGGGACCTACGCCTGGATGGCTCCCGAGGTTATCCGCCTCTCCCTCTTCTCCAAAAGCAGCGATGTCTGGAGGTGCTGAGAGGCTGTCAGGTGTCCTCAGGGAGGGGGAGGAAGGACTGGTGGGGGACATCTGTGGGGGACCAGTGGCCAAGCACTTAAGTATTCCTGTGGCTGAGGCAGGTTCTGAGGAAGGATTTGAATCTGAATAAAAGATTTCAGAAGCCGGGGGTGGCGTACACCTTTAATCCCAGCACTCGGGAGGCAGGGGCAGGTGTATCTCAGTGAGTTCTAGGCCAACCTGGTCTACAAAAGTGAGTTCCGGGCCAGCCAGGACTATTACACAGAGAAACCCTGCCTCAAAAAAACAAGAAACAAGCCGGGCGGTGGTGGCACACACCTTTAATCCCAGCACTCGTGAGGCAGAGGAAGGAGGATCTCTGTGAGTTCGAGACCAGCCTGGTCTACAGAGCTAGTTCCAGGACAGGTTCCAAAGCCACAGAGAAACCCTGTCTTGGAAAACCAAAACAAAACAAAACAAAAAAACAAGAAACAAAAGCAAACAAACAAGATTTCAGAAGAAATAGACGTTATCACTAAAGGGCTCCTTAAACACCATCCACCACACAGCTCTTGAATTGGGTAGTTGAAGCCCTGGTGCAGCCATTCATCCTTCTAGCTACACTGCTGTCTGGGGATACAACAGTCAGCAAACAAAAAGAACCCCACCTGGTAGCATAGATCTATTATCTCATCTCCTCAGAAGGCTGAGGCAGGAGGAGTGCAAGTTCAATGCCTGCTTGGGCAAACCTAGTGAGAGCTTGTTTCAAAATCAAAATAAAAAGAGGTTAGTGGATGTAGTTCAATAGTAGAGCACAAGCTGGAATCCTCTAGTGATGGGCTGAGAACAAGACTCAGTGATAGCTCTCCTAAAATTCACAATGAAAGGCTAAAAGCGTGGCTCAGTGTTACCGCCCCTGCCTAGAATCTCCCAGTGAGGGGCTGGGGTGTGGCTCAGTGAGAACATACTTGCATAGCTTGCTGCAATGCCTTGAGTTCAATTTTCAGTAACACAACCCTTAGGGTAGTAACAAGAAATTAAGAGAATTGTAAAATGGGGGGTACTAAGGAGACAGTTCAGTCAGTAATAATGTTCTCCATACAAGCGTGACAGCCTGAGTTTAACCCCCAGCACCCACCCACATAAAAGCTGGTGATACCAGCAACATTGAGGAGACAGACAGGGATCCCTATTCTTGCAGTCTAACCTAATCCACCAGCTGCAGGGCTCAGTGAGAGACCCTGTCTCAAAAAACAAAACCATAGTGGTGCATGCATTTAATTCCAGCACTCGGGAGGCAGAGGAAGGCGGATCTCTGTGAGTTCAAAGCCAGCCTGGTCTACAGAGTGAGTTCCAGGACAGCCAGGGCTACAAAGAGAAACTCTGTTTCAAAAACAGCAAAACAAACAAAAAAACCCAGGTGGGTAGGTAGCTCCTGAGAATGACAGCTGAGATTTACCCGGCCTCCATATGCACACACATTTGCATACACACCCATACATGAGCAGGCACACACTCAACACAAAACCAACGTTAAAGAATTGCTATATCTGGTGATGCACACTGTTAATCCTAGCATCGGGCTACAGAGGCAGGTGGGTGGATCTCTGTAAGTTTAGACCAGCCTGGTGTACACAGAGCCTTTTCCAGGCCAACCAGGGATACATAGACCTTGCCTTTTGGGGGAAAAAAAAAACCTAGAAAATTGTGAAATCATTG
>NW_004949213.1:813184-828870 GCF_000317375.1 Microtus ochrogaster | reverse complement strand
TGGTGAACTGAGTTCTAAAGGGCAAGGAGCAGGTGCTGAGCTGAGTGTTCAGAACGCGGAACTGCAGCAGAGCAGGAAGGGCTGAGGAGGAACCTGTGGCTGAGGGACACCCTGGGTCCTGCTCTTCGGTGCAATGAACACTAGCCCCTGTGACAGATACGAATACATGGTCCCATTGGAGTCCCATCCTGGTGTCTCCATTGACTGTCAGTCACTAGTCAGGTTGCAAGTTGTTCAAACCACAACGTAATGTTTTGGAGCAGAGCCAAGTCAGACAGAAGTTCCCACTGGCTCTCTGGCACAGCCGCTGTTTGCTGAAGGTGTAGCCACCTTTGTATGTGTGGCCAAATCTTTGGGATGCCCTGGTGATTAGGGGCCCCAGCCTCACAGGCTCCTTCTGGCTGTGTTCCTGAATAAGGTGGTAGTGTCACAGGTCAGGACACCAGGTGCTCATGTGTCCCAGCCACCAGGTATCAGTAGCACTCCTCGGTCCAAGTAGCAATCAAAACCTACCCTGTCGGCTTCCACACGGGGATGGTGGGCATCGTGGTCCAGAATGGCTGCTTGAGCTCCAGACTTTGTACCCACATTCCAACCAGAAAGGAGATGGAAAGGGGGTGCCCTTTGCCATTGAGGATGGCAAGATGAGATCCTGTCAGTGCCTTCTGTCTTGAAGCTTTATTGTAAGGATGACTAAGCCTGCCTAGCACAGTGGGGTGAGTCTGGAATCGTCCTACCTTGTGTTGACAAGTAAGGGTCAAGGAAGGCTTTCTTGCAGAGGGGGCAACATCAGCAGAGACTTGAAGGACAAAGTTAAAATGCAGAAAGGGAAGAGTGTTCTTGACAAAAGGGACAGCCTATACAATGGTCAGAGGTTTGGAAGAGCCTGGCTCTTTAGAGACAACACTACAAGGGTCAACAAAGGTCAGTGCGTAGGATGTGTGCTTCCTAGCATGGTGGCATACATCTGTAATTACAGTCCTCACGAGGCAGAAGACTTGAAGTTTCAGGGTCATCATGGACGTACAGTGAGCTCCAGGTTGGCCTTGGCTATGGTGAGACTAAGTTGCATTGGAGGCGGAGGAAGAGGAGGCTGCAGCTGCTGTGGCCTGAGTGCTCGCCTAGTATGCATGAGGTCCTAGATTGAATCCTCAGCAGTTTTTAAGATCTGATTTTAGCCTCTACAAGATTGCTCAGTGGGTAGATGTTTGCCACCAAGGTTGACAGCCTGAGTTAGATCCCTGGGACCCGCATGGTGGGAGAGAACCAACTCCGCAAGTTGTGCTCTGACCTCCACATGTGAACCGTGCCCCCGCCCGTCCACAATAAAGCAGGTTTTAAAGAGAAATAAATGATGACTTCATTAAAATGTGGCTCTGGGTACAGTGTTGGTCCCTTTAATCCCAGCGTTTGGGAGGTGGAGGCAAGTGGATCTCTGAGTTTGAGGCCAGGCTGGTTGACATAGTGAGTTCCAGGCCAGCTAGAACTAGAGGGACTGTATAAAAATAAAAATAAATAAAATAGGCAGGATTTCCTGGTAGGCATCGGGGTCCCACACTAGTTTTGAGTAGGGGCCAGAAAGTGGTCAGAAATGTTGGGAGACAGCCCTGTCTGCCTTCTGAAGAATAGACCTGTGGAGGTCAGTTATGCTCTGTAGCCTCGCCAGCTGGAAGGAGGAGTAAGGGAGGGCTGGAGTACAGGTGAAGACTGGGGTGGGCTGCGGCATCACCCTCCCTCTCCCTGCCTGCAGCTTCGGGGTGCTGCTCTGGGAGCTGCTGACCGGGGAGGTCCCCTACCGAGAAATCGACGCCTTGGCCGTGGCTTACGGTGTGGCTATGAACAAGCTGACGCTACCCATCCCCTCCACGTGCCCCGAGCCCTTTGCCCGCCTACTGGAGGGTGAGCCAGGGCCCTGTGGAGAGGGTAGGCTCAGCTTTGGGGACAGGGTCCCATGGGCCACACCTCTCCCCTTTATGCCATCCTTGCATTCCAGTGGGCCCAAAAATGGGGGAGAAGGCTCTGGAACCCAGGGGTCCTATGGATGTCATCCCCATCATTGCTTCCATGGCTCCCAGACCCATGTGAGCACCTGAGGGCATGGGACACTGGGGTTCCTGTCTGACCCTGGATCCCTTCGAGGGATCTGGGGTTCTCCCCCATTGTCTCCCATGGCATGTTAACAGGAACTTAGCTAAGTCTTGCCTTGCTCTGAGCGTGGATGCTGACCCTCACCCCACTTCCCACCCCAGAATGCTGGGACCCAGACCCTCATGGGCGACCGGATTTTGGCAGCATCCTGAAGCAGCTGGAGGTCATCGAACAGTCGGCCCTGTTCCAGATGCCACTGGAGTCCTTCCACTCGCTTCAGGAAGACTGGAAGCTAGAGATTCAGCACATGTTCGATGACCTTCGGACCAAGGAGAAGGTGAAGGCAGGAGACAAGGGTGGGGTGCAGCAGGATCCCGGCTCTGATGCCTTGGGCAGCTCAGAATCCAGGCTCCCTGAAACCCCTCACCCCTTTTGGGTCCATGCAGGGTGTTTTGCATGTTAAGACAGTTTCCTGTTGGACTAATAAGAAAAAGGCCGCCTGTACTGAAGTACTTACAGGTGATTCGGCATGCTGTCTGGGATTGGCTTTAAGTATGATAGCAAACATTAAGAGGGGGTGAAAGAAAGGAACAGACTTGGCAGGTGTAGGTGACCATTGAAGTGAGATAATGGGTAATAGGTGTGCCGTTCTGTTTTGGGCCTATTTGAAGTTTTCCTGTTTGCTTTTGTGGATGCTTGTTTTACGAAGGATAGTTTACTTAACAAACCAGAGAGCTGTGAAGGCGGTAGTGGTATAGCTGGGGTGTAGAGCACTTGCCTGGCATGCTCAAAACCCTGGATTCCGGCACAGCACAGCATAAAGCAGGCATGGTGATGCATGCTGCCCTCCCCCGTTTGGCTCTAACTCAGCACCCTGCCCTGCCTCTCACCTTAGCTAATTAAGTATGAACTGGAGTGTGAACCCCAGCCTGGTGCCCACAAGACCCAACTGCCCCGGGACCACTGGCGGGCGGCCCCAGAAGCTTAGACCCGCCCTCCTCCCTCCAGGAGTTGCGTAGCAGAGAAGAGGAGTTACTGAGAGCCGCTCAGGAGC
The DNA here is from genome assembly GCF_000317375.1 of Microtus ochrogaster. Taxonomy (NCBI): domain Eukaryota; kingdom Metazoa; phylum Chordata; class Mammalia; order Rodentia; family Cricetidae; genus Microtus; species Microtus ochrogaster. The sequence goes on along the minus strand of NW_004949213.1, from coordinate 825,728 downwards.
AGCGGTTTCAGGAAGAGCAGCTGCGGAGACGCGAGCAGGAGCTGGCAGAGCGAGAGATGGACATCGTAGAACGCGAGCTGCATCTGCTCATGAGCCAACTGAGCCAGGAGAAGCCCAGGGTCCGCAAACGCAAGGGCAACTTCAAGCGCAGCCGCTTGCTCAAGCTGCGGGAAGGCAGCAGCCACATCAGCCTGCCCTCCGGTACCACCCGGTCCCCTGAGCGCCCCTCAGAACGTTCTGGGGGCTATGTCTCCATAGAGGGCTGCTTGATTTGTTTGAACAATTATCTGAGCCAGGGTATCATACATGCTAGGCAAGTTTGTTTTTCCATCGAGCTAACCCCTCAGTACCTTAAAGTTTTTTCTGTTGCAAATGTATCATACCCCAAAAAGCCTGGTGTGGAGGCTCATACTTGTCATCCCAGCATCCATCCTGAGACTGAGGCAGGAGAATCACTAAAAGCTCAAGGCTAGACTGGGCCATCCTGGTTAAGGGTTGAGATTCTCAAAAGGAAAACAAAGTCTTAATTCCCTACCTGGCACATGTGACTGAGGTTAAAAGTCACAGCATGGCTGGTAACAGTACCAGCCAGTGGAGATATGCCACGGGCATAACATTCAGCAGCCACATTGAAAAGCTGAAAAGAAGCCAGGCATGGTGGAGGCAGGAGGATTAGGAGTTCAAGATTGTCTTCCCGGTATAACAAATTCAAAATCAATTTAGGCTGCATATGATCCTGTCTCAAATCACAATACAAAGAAACTGTGGGATAGTCACTGTTTTATTCAGCCCAGTATAGCTATATAAGCTTTATCAAAAAACAAAAAAAACAAAACAAAAAAAAAACAAGATGTTGCTTTCTTGTTTTCACACTGAATCATTGAGATCCAGTGTGTTTTATATTTATAGCACGTCTTGATCTAGGTGTTAAGTTTCCAGGTCAGGCATGATGGGGCCTACCTATAATACTAACACTGGGAGGCAGAGGCAAATGATCAATTTGAAGCCAGCTGGGATAGAGAGAGAGTTCAGGGCCAGTCTGAGCTACATAGCAAGACCGTATCCGGAAATAAAACAGGTGCTGGGCCAGGGGCTCAGAGAGGGGTTGGGGGTGTGGCTCAGTGGTAGAGCACTTGCACTAACAGGTGCAGAGCCCGGGGTTACATCCCCAGCACTACCACCGCCCCCACAAATGATCTGGGAGCCTGGGCAGGTAGCTCAATGGTTAGGTACTTGCCTGGCATGCAGAGGGCGTGGGCTTGCAAATATTCCCCTGACACTGCAAATATTGGTATATTTTTTAAATTTATACTAATATTTTATAAACGTTACAAGTTGATGAAGGTAGACTCGCCTGCCCAGTTTGTTTCCAGCATGCTTCAGTGCCTCCAGCAACCAAACATACTATCTTTCTTAAACTTAGTCACAAGTAGATATTAAATTGCACTCCCTCAGGTGCCCCAAGTGCTCCGTGCTCACATAGTATTTAACTGCTGCCCTGGTGGACCCTCAGGTCTGGATCCTTAGTTTAGTTATATTTGGAGCCTCCCTAAGTTTATTCATTCAGGGAGAGCCTAAGAATCTCCATTTCAAGAGAATTCCAGCTGCTCTGGGTGCTGATGAGTCTGGGACTTTTGAGAACCTGTGCCACATGCCCCCTGCTGTCAGTTCCTGTTCCTGCAGAGGATGCCATGCACTTAGGAACGCCTCTTTCTTCTTTCAGGATTTGAACATAAGATTACCGTCCAGGCTTCTCCTACCCTAGACAAGAGGAAAGGATCCGATGGGGCCAGCCCTCCTGCCAGCCCCAGCATCATTCCCCGCTTGAGGGCCATCCGCTGTGAGTATACACAAGGCCCGCACAGTGCGTCAGAAAACCCTCTGAGTATATGGCTGGCTTGCCTGGTTCTCATCGGGGCAGCAGCTAACACATACATCACTAAACAGCATCCTTTCCAGGAACAGAGTAGACGATAAGACATTGGTGCTGGGAGTTAAGTACAGCTCAGGGGGAGAGCCTGTATGTAGCATATCATGAAACCTTGCTTGCTGTTCCAGCACCAAAAACAGAGGGAGAATGTATTAGGGTTCCCCAGAGAGACTCCATCAGTAGACTGTAGTTAAGAGGGTTGGATCAGAGTTATAGACCCTGGCACATGCATCCATCCTGCAAGCTGGAGGGACAGGAAACAGGCTGCTCTACACCACACCCACATCCAAAGTCAAGGGACTCAGAGAGGGCAGCTCAAGGTTGAGTTCCAGAAGCCCAGAAGTAGGCTCTCCCTCTGCCTCTTTGTTCTGTTTGGGCCTGGAGTAGACTGATGGGAGAAGGTAGATCGTCTACCCTGTCTGCTCAAATGCTCATTTTCCCCAGAACCACTTCAGCACACCTAGAAATGGGAGGTGGGCAGCATTCTGGGCATCCTCAGCCCAGGAGAGGGGAGGCCACAGAAAGACTGGTGCTGCCTAGAGTGGAGGAACTGGTGTGCCCCATGGGAGGGAATGGTGGCCCTGCAGGAGGGGCAGCAGAGGCAAGGCTAAGAATCAGAGTGGCATGGTCCAGCCTCAAGGTCAGCTTGGCAGAGCAAGCAGGGGAAGCAGTGTTCTGTGGAGAGGGGATGCAGAGCCAGAACATACAGCCCTGGAGACACAGAGAATCTGATTTTTAAAACTGTATTTTTTTTAAAGATTGTATTATTTATTTTTTATTTCTTGGGTATGGGTGTTTTGCCTGCTTCTGTGAATACGCACCATGTGCATGCAGTTCCTGCAGAAGCCAGAAGAGGGAGTCAGATCCCCCAGAACCGGAGTTACAGGCGGCTTTAAGCTGTCATGTAGGTGCTAACACACAGACCAAGATCCTCTGAGAGAGCAGCCAGTGTTCTTAACCCCTGAGCCATCTCTCCAGCTCCTGATTTTTTAAAAATGTTTGGCAGTGCTCAAGGCCTCATGTGTGTAAAGCATGTGTTCTTCAACTAAGTTTAGCCCTTGCCGTTGTTGTTGGTGTGTGTGTGTGTGTGCGTGTGTGCACATGTGTGTGTGCACGTATGTGTACGCATGTGTGTGCGTGCGTGTGTGTGCATGTGTGTGTGCGTGTGTACGTGTGCGCGCATGTGTGTGTGTGCACGTGTGTTTACGCATATGTGTGTGCATGTGTGTGCGCGTGTGTGTGTGCGTGTGTACGTGTGTGTGCGCGCTTGTGTGCATGTGTATGTGCGTGTGTGTGCGTGCGTGTACATTTGTGAATGTATAGGTATGCCTGTGTCCAATTATGCATAGGCATAAGATGGGAAATGGAGGATTTACCTTAAAAGTTGACTTGAGGTTAAAGTTGTTCCTAAAACCAATTCATACTAGGTCAGCCCAGATACTTGGGGGTACATTTAAATGGGAACCACCCAGATCTGATTGTTAGCAGGGGTGGAGAAATCTATGTTATTTGAAGAGGGGAAGCCTGGCATTAAGTTGGGGGTCTGGGTTAGGAGCATTGTTTGGAGAGGGTGTGTGCATATTCCTATAGGCGAAGGGGTGAGGCTGCCAAGTGCATCAGTACAAGGGGAGTGTGCAGAACCCAGGCAGTGTAATCCCAAACTACTGAACCTGTCCCTTTGTTTGCCTGACTCGGGGTCTCATGTAGCCCAGCCTGGCCTGGAGCTTACTGTGTAACTAAGGATGACCTTGAACTCCTGAACCTTCCACCTCCACCTCTTTGGTTCTGAACTGTAGGCACATCACCATGCTCAGTTTACACAGTGCGGGGGCGGGGGGGGGGCAAACCCAGGGCTTGGTGTACAAGAGGCAAACACTGCAAACTGAGCTTCATCCTCAGCCTTTTGTTGTTGTAAGGGTCTTGCTCTGTCTTCCAGGAGCATCTGTAACTCGTGCTTATTATAGCTGTTTGTTTATGTGTGTGCAGGTGGGTGAAGATCAGAGAACGACCTGGCGGGGGTCAGGTCTCTTTCCACCAGAGAGCCACACACTAGGAGATAGTAGAACAGGGTGAATTCAGGAGCATGGAGGAAAGAGAGCCGCAGACCCCAGAGCTCAGGGCTGTGCCGGCTAGAATGAAGCTGAAGCCTTGGAAGGGGAGTGAGGACACCAGCTCAGGAGTTGGGGGGAGTGTCTTAAGAAGAATCCAATTGCTGTGTTGGGTTTGAGGGGCCCCAATAGCAGTGGAACATTAGGGAAAGATTTACCGCAGGAGTAGCCATCAGAAAGGTCCCTAGGGTGACCGGGGTCTCCTTCTTCATGACTCACTTATGACTCCTCTCCACCCAGTGACTCCCATGGACTGTGGCAGCAGCAGTGGCAGTGGAACATGGAGCCGAAGTGGGCCACCAAAGAAGGAAGAACTGGTTGGGGGCAAGAAGAAGGGCAGGACATGGGGCCCCAGTTCCACTCTGCAGAAGGAGCGGGCCGGAGGAGAGGAGAGGTATGGGTGTTTAGCTGCCTGCCCCTGTGCCTGCCTAACCCATGCCCTGACGCCATCTCCCTGTGCCCTGCAGGCTCAAGGCCCTGGGGGAAGGAAGCAAGCAGTGGTCCTCAAGCGCCCCAAACTTGGGCAAATCCCCCAAGCACACCCCCATGGCCCCAGGCTTTGCGAGCCTCAATGAGATGGGTAAGAGAGTGTGGGTGCTCCGGGGAGTGGAGGGGACAAGAGAAATTGTGGCCGAGGGAACAGCAATCAGGCCTAGGCAGACATACCCAGAAGAAGAAACAGCAGCTCCTGGCCTGGGGGTTGGCGCTCATTTTCAGAAGCAAGGCTTTGGGGAGAGAGATTTGAGGGTGACATCTAGTGGCATCTGTAGAGTGGGAATCTTGCTTTTGGAGGTCATTGGGGGAAGTCCTTGCCACCAGGTCTGGGGGAAGGTGAGGAAAGGTGGGATCAGCCGAGTGATGGACCTCTCCGGTTGCAGAAGAGTTTGCGGAGGCAGATGAAGGCAACAGCGTGCCCCCTTCCCCCTACTCCACCCCGTCCTACCTCAAGGTGCCTCTGCCCGCCGAGCCCTCTCCTTGCGCGCAGGCGCCATGGGAGCCGCCGGCTGTGACCCCCTCCCGGCCAGGACACGGAGCCCGTAGGCGCTGTGACCTGGCGCTGCTGGGTTGCGCCACGCTGCTGGGCGCCGTAGGCCTGGGCGCCGATGTGGCCGAGGCGCGTGCTGGGGACGGCGAGGAGCAGCGGCGCTGGCTGGACAGCCTCTTCTTCCCACGTCCTGGCCGCTTTCCTCGGGGTCTAAGCCCGACTGGGCGCCCCGGGAGTCGCCGTGATGACACAGCTCCCTGCCTGGGCCTGGCGCCCTCGGCCACCCTGGTGTCACTGTCCTCTGTGTCCGATTGCAACTCTACGCGCTCCTTACTGAGGTCCGACAGCGACGAGGCTGCGCCCGCCGTACCCTCCCCGCCGCCCTCTCCCCTGGTGTCCTCACCCAGCACCAATCCCCTTGTGGACGTGGAGCTGGAAAGCTTCAAGAAGGATCCCCGCCAGTCGCTCACGCCCACCCACGTCACCGCCGCACACGCAGTGAGCCGGGGACACAGGCGGACCCCATCGGATGGGGCGCTGAGGCAACGAGAACCTCTGGAGCTCACTAACCAGGGTGAGTGAGGCCACCCATCACAGGCCACTGCCCTTTCTCCTTTGGAGCACGGGGGAAGAAGCCTCTGCGCCCCCTACCCTCATTGCTGGAGGCACGGTGGGTCTCGGGATGCCTGAGACGGGACCAATTGGAGGTGACAGTATAATACCTGCAAGGGCGGGCGGGTGACTTGATGGCGACTGGAAGCAGGGGTAGCTATCGGCACGATCTTGTCTACTTATTTTTGCCAAAATGACAGCAGGTCAGGACTCGCTCTGCCCTACCCGCGGCAGCCTCTGTTTTATAGCCGCTGTGGTCAGATTTGAATATCTCTGCCCCAGCGAGGTGCTGATCTCTCTTCAGAGATGACCATGTGAGCTGGTGGCACTCTCCTGGGAAGCCAGCACTCAGGTCATCCTGGTCTACATACAGAGTTTGAGATCAGCCTTGGCTACATGAGACCCTGTCCCAAAGAGGGGAAAACTGGGCTGGGGCTGTAGCTCCTTTGAGTGAGTGATTGCCTAACACGCAGGATTTGATTCCCACCACCACAGAAAACTGGTGTTTGCACAAACACTGGAACCCCAGCACTCTGGGGGCCAAGGCAGAAGGTTGGGGAGGCATTTACGGTCATTCTCTGCTACACAGAATTCCAGGCTACCCTGTCGCCAAGACCTAAAAAGACCATCTTCCAGATGAATGAGCCATTGGAAGCTGTGGGACCCATTCATGTGGGGCTCCTGGTGGCTGTGGTCTTACTAGGGAACAGGCAGAGCAAGACTGAGAAGTTTCAGGAGAAGCCAGGAACACCACTTTCCGAGGAGGGTTGTTGGCTTAGAAATGGCACCCTTTACCCCAACCCCTCACCCATGTGACCCTCTTTCCCTAGGTCCTCGAGACCCCCTTGACTTCCCTCGACTACCCGACCCTCAGGCCTTGTTCCCCAACCGTCGCCGACCCCTGGAGTTCCCTGGCCGTCCCACCACCCTCACCTTTGCCCCAAGACCCCGGCCAGCTGCCAGCCGCCCCCGTCTGGACCCCTGGAAACTGGTCTCCTTTGGCCGGACACTCAGCATCTCGCCTCCCAGCAGGCCAGACACTCCAGAGAGCCCTGGGCCCCCCAGTGTGCAGCCCACACTGCTGGACATGGACATGGAGGGCCAGAGCCAGGACAACACAGTGCCCTTGTGTGGGGCCTATGGCTCTCACTGAGACCTGCCTGCCACCACCCGCCTGGGCAGCCATGAATGTAGTGCCCCAGGCCCCGCCACAGCCCATCATGCCCCAAGGTGGGGGAGGCCCTGGGCAGGATACTCACTCTATTTATTGGGGAAGAGGGGAGGGGAGGACACTTAATTTATTCCTTTGTACCCCAGGGGGTGGAGCTCTGAGCCCAACCTGCTGTGGGGAGAGGGTGGGCAGGGATACTCAGGGACAGGACATTGTGGGGGATTTGGCACAAAACACAGCATTAAAGGTAACCCCTGCCCCCTACCAAGCTTGGCTGTGTATGCTTCCCCAGCCTGGGCCCTAATGCTGAGTTACCCCACAATGGGAAACCCTTACACCTCACACTTCGTCCTGGGCCTCTTGATTTCTGAGGAAGTGAGACCCAAGTGTGGATCTCCTGTTTCATTCCCACAATAACACAACACAAAGGAGACACCAGTGGCAGGCGCTTTACCAGTAAACACATGAGCCAGGGGGAGTTGCCTGGTGAGGTTAGAGGGAATAAGGTAGAGGCTGCCCTTTGCCCTCAGCCCAGGACATCCCGAGCTGGGCCTCCAGTCCCGCTCTCGCTGTCTTCCCGCTGGAGGCTGCAACGGTTCATCTTCAGCTGAGTCAGCTGGATGTAGCGGAGAACATTGGTGTCTGCAGGGGAGGAACGTAAACTTTATCTTGGTGTCCTGAGACAGGGCAGTGTCCTCATGACCTCAGCTCCCAGCCAGTGGCTCCACCCCAGCACCTGGGCTGTCAGCAACCACTGGGGACATTTCACGCCTCAGTCTCACACGTGCCGCACTGAGCAGGAGAGGCTCCTGTCACACCTCCACCCATCCCCCAGTGACAACTGTTCTCAGCAAACCCCTTGACAGGAGAGCTAATCCTGCCTCTGATCCCACAGCCCTTCACCCAGCACCTGCTGTGTCCCCTCTGTCCTCCTCCTCAGCTTGTGGCATGCCTACACATACGTGGACAAACAATACCCTGAGTGATCTCTGCAAGGGCAGAGGACAAGTGTTCTGGGCACAGGCGTGGAGGGCAGAAGGTTGCCGAGGAGCTGGCTGACTGGGAGGGAGTAGGGGATGTGGGTGTGGGGCGGGAAGTGTTCAAGACAGTCCTAGGTAAGCAGTCAGGGACACGGGGTCGATGGGTTGGGGATTTAGTTGCTTTGCGTGTTTGAGGGGTTGGGGAGATGGCGGAGGAACAGGGTGAGGAAGCCTTTGGTGAAGGTGGATGGCCTTGACCAAGAGCTGGCCACAGCACTTCACTGAGGTAGTTCCAACCTGCCCTGGCCCTCCTGCCTGGGCTTCCTTTGCTCCAACCCCTTGCCCAGCTCCACCCAGCCCTGCCACTCACCTGTGGGCTCCCGGCTTCGAGCTTCCTGCAGGTAGCGCAGCGCACGCGCATAGTCACCCAGGTGGTAGAAGGCGATACCGGCGCGATAGGTGGCCTTGAAGTTGCCCTGCTGTTTCTCCAACACCTTGAGACAGTACTCGCGCACACGCTCATAATTCACCAGCTCCGACTGCAGGAGGCAAGCTGCGAGGGTGCGGAGACCCCTGAACCCCCTAGGACTCACATGACCTCAAGTAACCTGGCCTCTTCTGCTTGGCTAAGGGATTGCTCTGGCCACCAGGGGACGCCAATCTACTATCTCGTTAGTAGAGAATCGATCTGCGCCGCCGCTAGAGGGCACAGGGCAGACATGTCTAAGGCAGTTAGCTGGAGGTCTCCCAAACAATTGAAGTGAGGGACTAAGAACCAAATAGCAATGAAGGAAGGGCAAGCCTTTCTAACCTTGGCTCACGCGCGGCATATCGGGGAGATTAAGTCAGGGAAGTGAACTTTGAACCAAGTCCAAAGCCTGCTTCCTCCATCCTAGAACCCTTCCTTGTTCATCTACTCCCACCTCCTGTTCTCAGTAAGTTCTGAAGTCTCCCCGTCAGACCACAACCCTGATTCCTTCAGCCTCCAGCCACCACCCTCAGGCCCTAAGGCCTCCTGATTGCCCCTTACCACCCACCCGTCTCAGCCACGTCCTCTGCTCCCCCCTGCTCCGCCCCGACGGCCCCATACCGGTGAGGGAGTCATAACATTCAACCTCTGTGCTCTCCACCAGGCGCCGCTGCTCCTCGCTGAGGCGGGCCGGCCCCGGGCTGGCTGCGGGTCCGGGGGAGGGGGCGGGCAGGCCGCCAGGGCGGGCCCCCTGAGCTGCCTTCAGCTGCAGCAGTGCCCGGTGGTACTTGCCAATGGCTTCTCGGAACTTCTTTTCTCGGTAGCAGCGCTGACCCTCCGCCTTGAACGCCACGGCGGCCCGCAGGCTGCTGTCGAGTGCCGCAGCCAGGCCCCCAGACGGCTCTGGGGCAGGACCCGGGCGAGCTGAGCCATGGCGAGGCGCTGAGCCTGGGCCCGGGGGGGAAAGGGCGGGAGGCGGGCGCGGTGGAGGCTCCGGGGCAGCGCTGAGCATCAGCACCGGGGACAGCGCGCCGCGCTGCATTGTGGGAAACTCCTTCGGCCGCCGCTGCAGCTATCGCATCGCCCCCCGCGGGGCCGGTCCCCACCCTTTCTCCGCCCCCGCATCTCTGGCTGCCGTCTCCGGCTGCCCCCTATGGGTCTACCGAAGCCCCTCCAGACTTCCCCTCGTTCACCATAAAATCAGCCGGGTGTCTGGTTTTCTGGTGCCTCCCCCTTGTCCCCACAGTCCTTAACCTCCCCACCAGCCTGCATGCTCTCCCAGAGATTTCCAGAAGAACAGGCTGAGCAGGCTGACATCAGTCACCAGTCATTTGACATGTTGGATAAGAACACAGGATAGGAAGTCAAGTTGCCCAGATTCAAATCCCTACTGGTTTCTCACTACTGTACGAGTTGGACAGTCCCCTCAAATTACCTGTAGTCCTGTAGTGCGGAATAACAGTATACACCCTGGAACCAATTCTTTATTTATGTAACAAACAAACAGCCATCGCTCTGATTCTGTTCTGGGGGCTGCTGGGCCATGATAAAGCAGAAGTCGAGCGAGATGGCACCTGCCTATAATCACGCTCAAACATCTGAGACAGGAGGGTGGACAGTTTGAGGTTAACCTGGGCTAGAGAGAATTCCAGACCAGCCATGGGCTACAAAGAAAAGGGAGGTGATAAAAAAGAAGGGGAGAGAAGGAGGGAGGAGGAGGAAGAAGAATTTAGATATGTCCCCATCTCCTAGGACCGTAGTCTAGTAGGGAGACAGACCAATGACAGCTCAAAGTGAATGAGCCTGGAAGGCACAGAGGGTCATGGCTGAGATGGAGAAGCCAGAGGAGAGCTCTGCCCTGGGGTGGAGTGGGACTGGGGAGTTTTTGGAGGAAGGGCAACCCCAACCAGAGCAATTTGTCCCTTGTCTTCATTCCCTTCCAGAAAAGCCAGTGAGAAGCTGTCACGTCCCCACTGACAGCCCAGAAGCATGAGTACAGTAAGGACAGTTAAGGAAACATGACTGGGTGGTGGCGGTGCACACCTGTAACTCCAGCACCCAGGAATCAGCGGCAGGCAGAACCCTGTGATTCCAAGGCCAGCCTGGTCTACAGAGTGGGTTCCAGGCCAGCCAGAGCTACACGGAGAGACTGACTAAGAAAAGGCAAAGAAGAAAGGAGCGAAAGAAAGCCTTCAGTTATGGCCCTCAAAAGAGTCCAGCGCAGGAAAGCCAGAACCATGGAAGCCTGAGCCCACGTGAGTACCAACCCTGGAACCAACTCCTGAAAACGGTCACCTGATTTCTCCATACATGCTGTAGTACGTGTGTATGTGCACATGTGTGTGTGCACGCACACACACAAATAAAAATGTAAATTTAAAATAATTGCATTAGATTATTACTATGGGTTTCTTTCCCAGGATACTCATACACAGCCGACACCTCCTCACAAAGCCAAGCTCACCACTTGCTGAGGGCGACCTGGCATTTCAGACTCCTCTGTCTCTACTTTTCTAGTGTCGGCATTACGGATATATCCGCATGTCTGGAGTTTGAGAAATGTTGGAGACTGGATCCAAGGCTTCATGTATGGCAGACAAACACTCCATAAACTAAGCTACATCCCAGCCCTCAAATAGGAAAGACTTTCACAAACTGATGACCTTTGCGGGCCTTCACATGTGGTGTATTGGGTTTCTCTAATCAATTAGAAATACTAAACTAGGAGCATTCAAAGGGCAGAGGTAGGCAGATCTCTGAGTTCAAGGCTGTCCTGGTCTACTGAGTGAGTTCCAGGATGGCAGGACTACACAGAGAAACCCTGCTTGAAAAAAAAAAAAAGAAAAGAAAAAAAAATATTTAATTAGGAGCTCAAGAGAAGGCTGCAGGGTTAAGAGCTTTGCTGAGTTTGCAGATAGCTCGGGTGCAGTTCCTAGCACCACACGGCGGCTCACAGCCACATGTAACGTCAGTTCTGGGGATCCAGCACCCTCTTCTGATCTCCAAGAGCACCTGTGTTTGAGTGGTGCACACAAACCCACTCAAACACACAAAAAATAAATAAATCTTTTTTTTTGTATTTTTTGTATTTTTGAGACAGGGTTTCTCTGTGTAACAGTCCTGGCTGTCCTGGAACTCACTTTGTAGACCAGGCTGGCCTCAAACTCACTCACTGAGATCTACTCGCCTTTGCCTCCCAAGTGCTGGGATTAAAGGCATGCACTACCACTGCTTCGCCAAATAAATCTTTTAAAACATATTGAATTAAAAAAACATATTGAATTAAGCTGGGCATGGTGGGCATGGTGGCACACACCTTTAATCCCAGCTCTAGGGAGGCAGAGGCAGGCAGATTCCTGTGAATTCAAGGCCCACCTGGTCTGCGGAGTGAGTTTCAAGACAGTCAAGCCACACAGAGAAATCCTGTCCTGAATAACAAAAACAAACAAACAAACAAACAAACAAACTCAAGCCCAAACCCAGCATGGTGAATGAGGCACCAGTGGTGACACATGCTCGTAACCCAGCACCCGTGAGGCTAAGGCAAGAACTGGGAATGTGTGGCCATCGGGGCCACTTAGCCAAACCCTGTATCACATAAGGTGCATATGTTATATAGATACATACATGTGTATTCGTTGACAGCATATCAAGAGCTGTTTCTGGAATCCTAGATCTTCTGTTAGTTGAACAAAGTCTGTAAAGTTAGCCACCATGTCGAGGCAGTGGTCTTAGGAATAGGGCGGGCCCAGTTTACCCTCCTTTCCGTCCTTAGCAGTTTCTTCCCACCTCTAAAAGGATCCTAGTTTTTTGCTGTTTGTGTGTGTGTGTGTGTGTGTGTGTGTGTGTGTGTGTGTGTGTGTGTGTATGTGTTTTGTTTTTCCTGAAGAGCAGCCCTGGGGAAACCAGACAGCACCCCCCTGGTGGAAGAGTTTAGAATTTGCCTCTTCCTTTCCATAAAAGATTTTCAGAGATTATCCAATCAGAGAAATAAAAGGGCAGGATACAACCAATCAAAATTGAGTGAGGGGCTAAAATTCAACCAATGTGGATGGAGTGCTCTCCAAATAAAAAAAAAGTTTTTTTGTTGAAGCAACAACAACAACAAACAAACAAAAAACCAAACAAGACACTTTGGGGTTTCATTTTTGTTTTTGTAGGGCTGGGGGATTCTAGGCAGGGGCTCTACCACTGAGAATCCTCACTGGGGGATTCTAGCCAGAGGCTCTACCACTGAGCCACACCCCAGCCCCTCACTGGGGGATTCTATGCAGGGGCTCTACCACTGA